>NC_048566.1:94837794-95102794 GCF_013265735.2 Oncorhynchus mykiss
GTAATAGACCATGGAGCTGATTATATACTGTAATAGACAATGGAGCTGATTATATACTGTAATAGACCATGGAGCTGATTATATACTGTAATAGACAATGGAGCTGATTATATACTGTAATAGACCATGGAGCTGATTATATACTGTAATAGACCATGGAGCTGATTATATACTGTAATAGACAATGGAGCTGATTATATACTGTAATAGACCATGGAGCTGATTATATACTGTAATAGACCATGGAGCTGATTATATACTGTAATAGACAATGGAGCTGATTATATACTGTAATAGACCATGGAGCTGATTATATACTGTAATAGACCATGGAGCTGATTATATACTGTAATAGACCATGGAGCTGATTATATACTGTCGTGTCTATGGCTATGCCAGATTAAGTGATATGACGTGCTATTCTATAAAATAATTTCTCTGTAATTCATATTACCTGATTAAGCTAATCAGGTGAATGTAATTAACTAGAAAGTTGGGGCACCATGAAATAATGTTTATAGAGCTGTTATCTTCCGAATAAACTCTTAAAGACCTGGTAATCTTTTACATCAATAGCAGTCAATATTTAATCGTCACCTTGTTTAGTCTAATCTGAAAGTTGTAAATTCTTGGTTATCTTCACGAACCCTGGCTAACAAGTTGAATCAGCAATACAAAATTTGGTTGAATTATTTATTTACTAAATACCTAAATAATTACACAGAATTACATATACACAGAATGTATCATACATTGATTACAAATTATGTCATAAAGGAAAACGTCCCTAGCGGACGGAATAGATATGACAGCTGTTTACCCAAAGAAAGGGGGTGGGATTTTGAATGAAAGAGCGGGAAGACTGAGGAACAAAGGGAGAAGCTATGTCTCTTTCGGGCTGTAGGCAGCTATGCTATTGTAAATACAGTATCTTATGCATTCTAAATTACCGCCCATTTGAAAAAGGAAAATGCAATAAATATTTACTCTGAGCTGCGCTTCGATCGGTTGGTGGTAGATGGGAGGCCGGGTTGTCCTTTGAAGAATGTCTGATGGTAGAATGGACCCTTGGTAGTACTGTCGTCTTGTGGTAGAATAGATACTCTGTCCGTCCTCTCCTAGCCCACGTCTACAGTTGCTGCGCTAACGCGACGGCTAGGAAGTATCACGTACTTTAGTGAATAAGAGTTCAAAGTTCATACCAAGTTGCAATGCTATATGCTCATGCTATATTCTGGCTGATATAGTCGAAATTCATCCATCCGGCGTGTAGGTCGTCACCGTCACATTGAAATTTGATGCTAATTTCGTTAGGTTCTCTAAGGTTGGCTTAGTTCTGTAGGTGGTCTTTGTCCTTTCAACACGGGGACCTCAAGTCCACACATCCTTGGAAAAGGAAGTTACATTTTCGTAACAGGGTATTTATAGGTTTGGGAGAGAGGGGCGTGTTTCATAGTTTACAACCACTGTCTGTTCACATGGGCGGAGCCACTGAGTTGGCAGAGTTTACAACCACTGTCTGTTCACATTGGCGGGGCCACTGAGTTGGCAGAGTTTACAACCAATGTCTGTTCACATGGGCGGGGCCACTGAGTTGGCAGAGTTTACTCTATGAGAAACCGTTCTTTCATTAAGAAGCTAAATTACATTTAATCTTTTCACAAATAGTTTCATATTTAAACATTTAAATTGCACAACAATTCCATGTGAATCTGATAACTAGAATGCGTAGATTTTCCAAGATACAGTTTATGTCGTCCTATCATCAGTAATCATGTCTCAGACGCCAACTGATCTGACATCATATTAATTAAGTACCAACACATATTTTAAACTGGTTGGATTTCCGAAATATGGTTCCGTTTCCCAACTTTTGATGTCACCAGACTCTCTCGCAATGTTAACAAAGTGATTTTCAATAGTCACATCGCTATAGTCACATCGGAGTAGAGAGAGGAAAAAGGGGAACGTTTTTATGGGGTTCATAAACCTCCCCCCTCAGGCCAACGTCATGACAATACTGTAATAGACCCTAGAGCTGATTACATACTGTCATAGACAATGGAGCTGATTATATACTGTAATAGACAATGGAGCTGATTACATTCACTATATACTGTAATAGACAATGGAGCTGATTATATACTGTCATAGACAATGGAGCTGATTACATACTGTCATAGACAATGGAGCTGATTACATACTGTAATAGACAATGGAGCTGATTACATACTGTAATAGACAATGGAGCTGATTACATACTGTCATAGACAATGGAGCTGATTATATACTGTAATAGACAATGGAGCTGATTACATTCACTATATACTGTAATAGACAATGGAGCTGATTACATTCACTATATACTGTCATAGACAATGGAGCTGATTATATACTGTAATAGACAATGGAGCTGATTATATACTGTAATAGACAATGGAGCTGATTACATTCACTATATACTGTAATAGACAATGGAGCTGATTACATACTGTCATAGACAATGGAGCTGATTACATTCACTATATACCGTAATAACACATTTTTGCTGTGTGGTGAAGGAGAATATAATGACATAACATTAAAGAGAGGATAGAAAAGAAGGGTAGCGTATAGGAGGGAGAAAGAGCAAGGGATAGACAAAGAGCAAGGGAGAGGAAAGATATTGAGGGATAAGAATGGTGGTGTAGCCCTCTCCAACATTCATTAAGGTGGACTGAGCATGTACATGGTAGCATAGCAACAGCTACAGACTGTTGGGGCAAATATTCCCGTAATTCCACATTGGATTTTTGTTAAGTTTTAACGAATGGAGCCAGATGCCTGAAGAGGTTTAAAGACAATGCTATTTAAAGACAATGCTATTTAAAAAGACAATACTATTTAAAAAGACAATACTATTTATAGACAATGCTATTTAAAGACAATGCTATTTAAAGACAATGCTATTTAAAAAGACAATACTATTTAAAAAGACAATACTATTTAAAAAGACAATACTATTTATAGACAATGCTATTTAAAGACAATGCTATTTAAAAAGACAATAATATTTATAGACAATGCTATTTAAAGACAATGCTATTTAAAAAGACAATAATATTTATAGACAATGCTATTTAAAGACAGTGCTATTTTAAAAGACAATGCTATTTAAAGACAATGCTATTTAAAAAGACAATAATATTTATAGACAATGCTATTTAAAGACAATGCTATTTAAAAAGACAATAATATTTATAGACAATGCTATTTAAAGACAGTGCTATTTTAAAAGACAATGCTATTTAAAGACAATGCCATTTAAAAAGACAATACTATTTATAGACAAATACCAAATACTAATTGAGTGTATGTAAAATTCCCCCAATTTAGTGTGGGAAGCTTGTGGAAGGCTACCCGAAACGTTTGACCCACGTTAAACAATTTAAAGGCAATGCTACCAAATACTAATTGAGTGTATGTAAACTTCTGACCCACAGGGAATATGATGAAAGAAATAAAAGCTGAAATAAATCATTCTCTCTACTATTAGAGACATACATGGACACACATGCTTTGTTTAATGCCAGTGGCAGGTCATTGGTAAACATAGAAAAGAGTAGAGTGCCTAGAGAGATGCCCTGCGGTACGCCACACTTTACATGTTTGACATTAGAGAAGCTTCCGTTAAATAAAATATTTTGAGTTCTATTAGATAGATAGCTCTGAATCCACGATATGGCAGAGGAATGATTTGTACCAAATACAATGCTCTTAGTTTTAGAGATGTTCAGGACCAGTTTATTGCTGGCCACCCATTCCAAAACAGACTGCAACTATTTGTTAAGGGTTTTAGTGACTTCATTAGCTGTGTTTGCTGATGTGTATATGGTTGAATCATGAGCATACATGGACACACATGCTTTGTTTAATGCCAGTGGCAGGTCATTGGTAAACATAGAAAAGAGTAGAGTGCCTAGAGAGCTGCCCTGCGGTACGCCAAACTTTACATGTTTGACATTAGAGAAGCTTCCGTTAAATAAAATCTTTTGAGTTCTATTAGATAGATAGCTTGGTTGAAAAGCCATAGCACTTAAGGTTTTCTCAACCAAAGGTTATGGTCAATAATATCAATGGCTGAAATCTAACAGTACAGCTTCCACAATCTTCTTATTGTCAATTTCTTTCAACCAATCATCATTCACTTTTGCCAGTGCAGAACATGTTGAGTGCCCTTCTCTATAAGCATGCTGAAAGTCTGTTGTTCATTTGTTTACAGAGAAATAACAGTTTGCTAAGAGCTGGTAGCAAGCATATAGGTCTGCTGTTAGAACCAGTAAAGGCCGCTTTACCACTCTTGGGTAGTGGAATTACTTTGGCTTCCCTCCAGGCCTGAGAACAAAGACTTTCCTCTAGGCTCAGATTAAAAATATGACAGATAGGAGTGGCTATAGTCAGCTACCATCCTCAGTAGCTTTCCATCTAAGTTGTCAATGCCAGAAGGTTTGTCATTATTGATCGTCAACAATCATTTTTCCACCTCTCCCACACTAACTTCACAAAATTCAAACTTGCAACTGCTTTTCTTCCATTATTAGTTTTTTTTATACATAAATATAATTGCTCACTGTTTGTCGTGGGCATTTCCTGCCTAAGTTTGTCCACTTTGCCAATGAAGTAATCATTAAAGTAAATGGCAACATCAAATGGTTTCAAATCAAATCAAATCAAAGAGTTGAATTTGTCTTTCTGCTCATACTTTTATTAAAAGTACTGCAAAGTTCTTTTCCATCGTTCTTTATAACATTGATCTTGGCTTCATAATAAAGTTTCTTCTTGTTTTTGTTGAGTTTAGTCACATCACTTCTGCATTTGCAGTAAGTCAGCCAGTCAGATGTGCAGCCAGACAGTTTTTCAATTCCTCATCAGTCCATGGAGCCTTAACAGTTCTAACAGTCAGCTTCAAAGTATGTTAGTCTACTCTACAGTAAATATGTACAGTATGTTAGTCTACTTTAATGTAAATATGTACAGTATCATGTTAGTCTGTTCTACAGTAAATATTCATAGTATAATGTTAGTCTATTCTACAGTAAGTTTCACAGTATAATGTTAGTCTATTCTACAGTAAATATGTACAGTATAATGTTAGTCTGTTACACAGTAAATATTCACAGTATAATGTTAGTCTATTCTACAGTACATATTCACAGTATAATGTTAGTCTGTTCTACAGTAAATATGTACATTGTAAAGTTAGTCTAGTCTACAGTAAATATTTACACTGTGATGTTAACATATTCTACACTGTCTTTCTCTGGATGCTCTCTACAATACATTTATGTCAATACTCTCTGTTTGTGCTTTGTGCAAAATTAACCAATTTACTTTCTTATTCCTTCCTTCCCTCTCTTTTTCTCTCTCTCTCTCTCTCTGTATCTCTCTCGCTCTTTCTCTCTCTATATATATCTCTCTCTCCCTCTGTCTGTCTCTCTCTCCTCTGTCTGTCTGTCTGTCTGTCTGTCTGTCTGTCTGTCTGTCTGTCTGTCTGTCTGTCTGTCTGTCTGTCTATCTCTCTCTCTCTCTCTATGTCTCTCTCTCTATGTCTCTCTATGTCTCTCTCTCTATGTCTCTCTCTCTCTCTCTCTCTCTCTCTCTCTCTCTCTCTCTCTCTCTCTCTCTCTCTCTCTCTCTCTCTCTCTCTCTCGCTCCACAGTGGTGCATTCTCGGAAGTGGTAATGGCCAGGGAGAAGACCACAGGGAAGATGGTTGCAGTGAAGTGTATCCCTAAGAAAGCACTGAAGGGGAAGGAGACCAGCATCGAGAACGAAATCGCCGTGCTAAGGAAGTAGGTACCAGAGGGGTGGGGTAACTCTGCCTCTTGGAGAATCATATGCAGTGTCTCAAATACCGACCTGTTCCGTCCTGTTGCTATGCTCCTTCCCTGTGACTCTTCAACTGTATCTATCTAGTAAAAAGAACATCTGAAAAATGTAGGTACCATAACACAAAAACACTGCACTTCACAGTATGGGTCTTACTGTATGAAACCCAACCCTCCCAAAATGTCACAACGCCTGTACTAGATATCATCTCTGTGCAGGTTGATTCATACCTTGGACTTCCCTTCCCCTCCATATCTGGCTTACCAACCGCTGGTCAATAAGAGGTTTTTTTTCAGCAGTCATTCATATCCAAAGCGTCTTTACAAGTTGAGTCACGTACATGGACTAGAGTGAGTCAAAGCAACTTACACCTTCACCAGCCGTTGTGGTGCCAATGCCAGTTCTAGTTATGTGTTACTCATTCAGTCATATACAGTAGCTCCACTCTGTCCGAGTAGCTCCACTCTGTCAATAGAGAACACATGACTTGATGTGAGCATGCAGGTGAGGACGGCACTAGCTCTCTCCATCCACCCCCCCCCCCCCCCCCCCCCCCCCCCGAGTTCATGGGTAATTCTCCTCAGAGCCTGGGGTTATCCATCAGTCACTCTTGATGAGAATTTGGTTGCTGTTGGGCGGAGTAAGTTGCTTGGTTACGATTGCCTTCTTTAGATTCTGCTGCCCTTTCTATTTCTCTCTCTCCCTGTCTCTTTCTCTCCATCTATCTCTCCCTTTCTCTCTGTCTCTTTCTCTTGTCTCTCTCTCTCCATCTCTCCCTTTCTCCTTGTCTCTTTCTCTCCATCTCTCTCTCCGTCTCTCTTTCTCTGTCTCTCCTTCTCCGTCTCTCTTTCTCTGTCTCTCTTTCTCTCCTTCTCTCTTTCTCTCCATCTCTCTCTCCCTGTCTCTTTCTCTCCATCTATCTCTCCCTTTCTCCTTGTCTCTTTCTCTCCATCTCTCTCTCCGTCTCTCTTTCTCTGTCTCTCCTTCTCCGTCTCTCTTTCTCTGTCTCTCTTTCTCTCCTTCTCTCTTTCTCTCCATGTCTCTCTCTTCTGTCGCTCTCTCTCTCTTTCTCTTGTCTCTCTCTCTCTTCCATTTCTCTTTCTCTCTGTCTCTCTCTCTCTGTCTCTCTCTCGCCGTCTCTCCCTCTACGTCTCTCTCTCCATCTCTCTTTCTCTCCGTCTCTCCATCTCTCTCTCCGTCTCTCTTTCTGTCTCTCTTTCTCTCCTCTCTCTCACTGTCTCTCTCTCTCTTCTTTCTCTCTGTCTTTCTGTCCCTCTCTCTCTCCGTCTCTCTCTCTCTCATCCGTTTTGTATTTCTCGATGCTTTATCCCAGCACCCTGAAGCAGCAACATTGTGTGTAGGTTTCACACACACACACACACACACACACACACACACACACACACACACACACACACACACACACACACACACACACACACCCCTCCTCCTCCTCCCCCTCCTTCACCCACCTGTCTCTCTAAACAAGGCCCATCATTAGTTACGTCCTCGTTTCCATGGCGTTTTAGTGTTCACCCACACCCTGTTGCTTGGACACCAGCTCTCTCCCACCTCACTCTTTGTTTCAAGCGTCTGCTTCAGGGTCATGTTCATGAAAGCATATTGTAGCAAAATGATTTGCAACGAAAAACCCACTGAAATCCATTGTTTCTTATTGGACAAGTTCAAATAGTACCTCCCTGTTTCATTCCATTCCATGGACCGTTTTCTTCTGTTTCGTGCCTACTGAACAGGACCCTGGTGCTTGTTGTGCTGGTTAACCATGACAGGGCTACCATTACACTGCATGAGTCACTCGCTGATGATTAGTAGGAACGTTGAGTGGGTTTCTTTGGCTGCCTATGGCCCATAGGGAAAAGGGTGCCAACTAACAATGACTCGATAATTAATTCCTTCTGCTATAAAGTCTAAAAGTTATGGGAATAGTTAGAAAACTGTCTGTCAGACATTTTACAATGTAAGTTTACTTTTAATCTGTCTGCATATTTCACGACATGGCAAATGGGTGTGTGTTGAGATACCCAATGGATTGGACAATATTATTTTTGTCACTTATATTGAAGAAGTTAGTTTTTATTTTACCTTTATTTAACTAGGCAAGTCAGTTAAAGAACAAATTCTT
Organism: Oncorhynchus mykiss; assembly: GCF_013265735.2. NCBI lineage: Eukaryota > Metazoa > Chordata > Actinopteri > Salmoniformes > Salmonidae > Oncorhynchus > Oncorhynchus mykiss. The sequence continues at coordinate 94,845,805 of NC_048566.1, forward strand.
ATTTTCAATGACGGCCTAGGAACAGTGTTCGGGGATTTGAACTTACAACCTTCTGGTTACTAGTCCAACGCTCTAACCACTAGGCTACCCTGCAGACCCCACTTAAATAGTGGAGGTCAAGTAATACTCCAACGTTAAGAGAATGGAAGAACCAAATGCTTTATTATTTAAATATTGGAAAGAAGACAGACAAACAACATAACACAATCTGAAGTCATATGGGTCAGAGCCCTACAAGCATTAGGGGGGTGGCACACGTCTCTGCTTCTGGGTCTGTAGTATTGGGATGTGTGACTGTAGGACACAGAGAGAGAGACTTGGCCACAACTTTAACACAGCAAAAAGTTGAATAATGAAACAGTATTTCTGTAAATCCAGACAGTTGGGTGTTCGGTGGGAAATCAAAAAACAATCCCGTGGAATTCGTTAATAATTTGTAATGTAACTAAAGATGGTAGGACAACATAACTGTATCTCTTAATGTATATATCTCCCAGTTGTCAGGGTCACATCCAGATGTGGGGGAACAGATTAAATATGGAACTATTTATGAGAATAGAGATGTAATGTGATGTTAGGGGAACATGTGATGTTAGGGGAACATGTGATGTTAGGGGAACATGTGATGTTAGGGGAACATGTGATGTTAGCCTTCCAAATGAAATAATTGTTTTTCATATGAAGTCTTAACCAAGTCAGTGGCCACGACCCCCATGAGCACAGACATTTACTTCAGCGTCACGGAACGCCCCTTCTTTACTCCACTCACGACTAATTATACATTTAGACCAAAACATGCCGGGTTGCTGCCGGTGTGTGAAGTGGTTCTAGCTGTGACATGAGAGCATGGAACGGTAGCTACATGTTGAAATGGTTGGCGATTTAAATAAAGACCAGTTACGTGCAGCTGAATACATTACAAACTGTTGAGACATCTACCTCTCTATAGACCAAGCACACTTAAGGCGTGAACCGGATGTTGCAAAATGGTTTAAAACTACAACTCTACCAAAGGACAAGACCAGAGAACGTGGGGGATCATCCCCACGCTGAAATGGTCAAGAAATCTACAAACTAAAGAGCCGATTATTCAGTCTGCTGCTGTTTAAGTACCTCAGTCTGGTAAACGCAACCGATTGAACGACGAATGATACTCTGAAAGATCCATTCTGGAGAACATTTCCTTGTCAAACGACCATTGGTACGTCTGACATATCCATTATAACAGACACTATCCAGAGCCCGCTGAACAAGTTAAACAACGACAAAAGACCTTGTGACTTCTGGGAAACGCAACCAGAGACTTTCCTGTCGACTCTCTCCAGCAGACTCAGTTCACAGAGAGAGACAACAAAGGCATACACTTGTAAATATGTAAAGTGCAATTTCTTTTCAAATGACTGGCTGTTCATGTTCAAAGTATTAGCATTTCCCTGAGTGTAATAATCAACTGTATGTACGTGGGTCCACTCTGAGTTTCCCTCTCTTGCGCTGTCCCCACCCCTTTCCTTTGTCTACCAAGCTGTCATATCGGTTTCGTCCACTAGGGACTTTTCTTTGTATCATGTTAGTAACCAATGTATAACCTATCCTGTGTGTGTTTATGTAATTCTGTGTGATTATTTAGTTAGTTAGTCAATAAATAATTAAGCCAATTGGTATATTGCTGATTCATAATTTATGCTAGGGTTCGTGCAGATATCCAAGGGTTTGCGACATTCAGAATAGGACTGATGAGGTGATAATACATTAATAAGTGACTGTAATCGATAAGATATGAAAATATCTGAAGAGAGTTAAATTCGGGAAATAGCAACTCTTTAAACAACATTTTCCTGTGGTGCCCCGACTTCCTAGTTAATGAATGTTTACATGATTAGTTTAATCACGTGATGATGATTACACAGATAATTTATTTGATAATATAACAGTCTTCACATTAATGAATAACCAACGTTACGACACAACATTGGGTGTGGACACAGTGGGAACATGTGGGTCTGAGGAAGTGTGATGTCATTAATGTTTGTTGAAATGTGTGTAAATGTAAAGTTGTCTGTTGTTTTTGCCTATATATGTTTTACTAAAATATGACACACAAAAAAAAGGAATAGGGGCCATTTGACCCTTAACCTCTGTCTGTACTCAAGGCTGGAGAAACGTTGAAGTAGAGGGTTCAACAGGTTCACTGTCTGCCATGTCGTCACACACATCTACTCACAATCACTTTGTAACACACACACACACGCCACTAATGAACTCGCACACAACCATTCACTCACTCACTTTGTATCACACACACACACACACACACACACACACACACACACACACACACACACACACACACACACACTTAATTCATTGTAATGAACAAAGCCATTTTGTGAAGAAATTGTGCTTTATTGTGCTGGGCATTAAAATTATGAGTTTAATAGTGAGTGAATTAAATCCACTGTTTTTCTCTCTTCAGGATAAAACATGAGAACATTGTGGCTTTGGAGGACATCTATGAGAGCCCCAACCACCTATACCTCATCATGCAGTTGTGAGTAGTACCTTCTGTCTGTCTCCGTCTGTCTGTCTGTCAGTCTGTCTCTGTCTCTGTCTGTCTGTCTGTCTGTCTGTCTGTCTGTCTGTCTGTCTGTCTGTCTGTCTGTCTGTCTGTCTGTCTCTCTGTCTCTGTCTCTGTCTCTGTGTCTGTCTGTCTCTGTGTCATATTTCTAGAAGACGTTCCAGTACTCAAGCTGTAGTAAATAAGATGTTCCAGTACTCAAGCTGTAGTTAAATAAGATGTTCCAGTACTCCAGCTGTAGTAAATAAGATGTTCCAGTACTCAAGCTGTAGTAAATAAGATGTTCCAGTACTCCAGCTGTAGTAAATAAGATGTTCCAGTACTCAAGCTGTAGTAAATAAGATGTTCCAGTACTCCAGCTGTAGTAAATAAGATGTGCCAGTACTCCAGCTGTAGTAAATAAGATGTGTCAGTACTCCAGCTGTAGTAAATAAGATGTGCCAGTACTCAAGCTGTAGTAAATAAGATGTTCCAGTACTCCAGCTGTAGTAAATAAGATGTGCCAGTACTCAAGCTGTAGTAAATAAGATGTTCCAGTACTCCAGCTGTAGTAAATAAGATGTGCCAGTACTCCAGCTGTAGTAAATAAGATGTGCCAGTACTCAAGCTGTAGTAAATAAGATGTTCCGGTACTCCAGCTGTAGTAAATAAGATGTTCCAGTACTCCAGCTGTAGTAAATAAGATGTGCCAGTACTCCAGCTGTAGTAAATAAGATGTGCCAGTACTCAAGCTATAGTTAAATAAGATGTTCCGGTACTCCAGCTGTAGTAAATAAGATGTTCCAGTACTCCAGCTGTAGTAAATAAGATGTTCCAGTACTCCAGCTGTAGTAAATAAGATGTTCCGGTACTCCAGCTGTAGTAAATAAGATGTTCCAGTACTCAACTGTAGTTAAATAAGATGTTCCGGTACTCCAGCTGTAGTAAATAAGATGTTCCGGTACTCCAGCTGTAGTAAATAAGATGTTCCAGTACTCAAGCTGTAGTAAATAAGATGTGCCAGTACTCCAGCTGTAGTAAATAAGATGTGCCAGTACTCCAGCTGTAGTAAATAAGATGTTCCAGTACTCAAGCTGTAGTAAATAAGATGTGCCAGTACTCCAGCTGTAGTAAATAAGATGTTCCGGTACTCCAGCTGTAGTAAATAAGATGTGCCAGTACTCCAATGTAGTAAATAAGATGTGCCAGTACTCCAGCTGTAGTTAAATAAGATGTGCCAGTACTCCAGCTGTAGTAAATAAGATGTGCCAGTACTCCAGCTGTAGTAAATAAGATGTTCCAGTACTCCAGCTGTAGTAAATAAGATGTTCCAGTACTCCAGCTGTAGTTAAATAAGATGTTCCGGTACTCCAGCTGTAGTAAATAAGATGTGCCAGTACTCTGTATCAGTGTGTGCACTGGAGCAATTCGGTCACTTGGATAATGTATCATGTTTTGCAGCTGTAAGAGTTTGGCCTTGGCTCTAAGCCATAGAGTTGCTTTTATGCTTCCTTTATATGTCATTGTTTCTGTAACACTGTAGCAAACACAGCGAAAAGATGGACTCTAGGGCCGGTTTCCCTAGACATAGATTTAGCCTTGACTGAAAAGCATGCTTAAAGGAGAAATGTCAATTGAAATAGCCTATTAATCCAGGACTAGACGTAAGTGTTTGGGAAACCAGACCTAAGTGAAGGTTAATTCAGTCCTCTCTCCCCTCAGAGTGACCTGTTTGACTCAATGACTGTATATATAGAGTGACAAGGACATCGATCACGTGACACGATTCATTCCTATGTGAGCATTCAATGGTGCATTGAAGCCAAATGAAGTTGGTTAAGATGGAGTCTCATGGAGACATAACACTCCAGGAAGTGACATTGCAGGCTAGCTCGGTGTTGCCCCCGCCAGAACATTCATACTTTTTGAGCATCGGGGAGCTGTCATTCATGTCCAATATATATTGTTGTGCACCGCACAACACGTAGTGATTCAGGGCTAATCTCTACAGCCACCTGGCTAAACTAAAACACCTCACCTCTTCTAAGATGTTGCAGTCCGTTTCCCGATGCTTGACATAGTAGCTCAGCCAAGATGGCACGAAGTAAAAAGGCTGCATCGTTTTTTTCCAACCTGCATCTCCATCCAGAATCTCCTCTTTGGGTTGAACTGGGATGTGGACATGAAGCTAGGATTAGGATTAGGGTTGAGGCTATGGTTAGGGTTGAGGCTAGGGTTAGAGTTGAGGTTGAGGCTAGGGTTAGGGTTGAGGTTAGGGTTGAGGTTAGGGTTAGGGTTGAGGCTAGGGTTAGAGTTGAGGTTGAGGCTAGGGTTAGGGTTGAGGTTAGGGTTGAGGCTAGGGTTAGGGTTGAGGCTAGGGTTGAGGTTAGGGTTGAGGCTAAGATTAGGGTTGAGGCTAGGGTTAGGGTTGAGGTTGAGGCTAGGGTTAGGGTTGAGGCTATGATTAGGGTTAGGGTTGAGGTTGAGGCTAGGGTTAGGGTTGAGGCTATGATTAGGGTTAGGGTTGAGGTTGAGGCTAGGGTTAGGGTTGAGATTGAGGCTAGGGTTAGGGTTGAGGCTAGGGTTAGGGTTGAGGCTAGGGTTAGGGTTGATGCTAGGATTAGGGTTGAGGCTAGGGTTAGGGTTGAGGTTGAGGCTAGGGTTAGGGTTGAGGTTGAGGCTAGGGTTAGGGTTGAGGCTAGGGTTAGGTTTGAGGCTAGGGTTGAGATTGAGGCTAGGGTTAGGGTTGAGGCTAGGGTTAGGGTTGAGATTGAGGCTAGGGTTAGGGTTGAGGTTAGGGTTGAGGTTGAGTTTAGGGTTGAGGTTGAGGCTAGGGTTAGGGTTGAGGTTGAGTTTAGGGTTGAGGTTCAGGCTAGGGTTGTGGTTGAGGGTTAGAGTTACAGTTGGTTAGGGTTGATTCAGTTCTTGTGTCTCTGTCTCAGGGTGTCTGGGGGTGAGTTGTTTGACCGCATCGTAGAGAAGGGCTTCTACACAGAGATGGATGCCAGCAGACTCATTAAACAGGTGTTGAATGCTGTCAACTACCTCCACGACATGGGCATCGTACACAGAGACCTCAAGGTACGAATACACACGCGCACACACACACGCACACACGCACACACGCACACACACACACACACACACACACACAGTCACCTACCTCCACGACATGGGCATCGTACACAGAGACCTCAAGGTATGAATACACACGCGCACACACACACGCACACACACACGCACACGCACACACACACACGCACACACACACGCACACACACACACACACACACACACACACACACACACACACACACACACACACACACACAGTCACCTACCTCCACGCTATGGGTATTGTACACAGAGACATCAAGGTACGGACATGCACTCGCACACAATCTCTTTCTTTATCTCTCTCTCTCTCTCTCTCTCTCTCTCTCTCCCTCTCTCTCTCTCTCTCTCTCCCCCTCTCTCTCTCTCTCTCTCTCTCCCCCCCCCTCTCTCTCTCTCTCTCTCTCTATCTCCCCCTCTCTCTCTCTCTCTCTCTCTCTCTCTCTCTCTCTCTCTCTCTCTTCCTCTCTCTCTCTCTCTCTCTCACCAACAGGAATACTCAGGAAGCGTTTAATGATATATTTTTTCCATACATGTGTTGTTGATGTGCTTCCTCTGTCAGCCAGAGAACCTTCTCTACTACAACCCCCATGATGAGGCTAAGATCATGATCAGTGACTTTGGTCTGTCTAAGATGGAGGGGACAGGAGACGTGATGGCTACAGCCTGTGGAACACCAGGATATGTGGGTGAGGAGGCTCTCTGGTTGCAAGGGTGTAACTTTGTGTTGCAAATTGTGGGGTGCCCCCCCCAGGAGATTTTATTTTGAAGAAATATCTGTGAAATTGTTGTTTCTGGTGAATTCTGGGCTACAACTGAATAATGACTGTATTACTTTAAACTGTGAGTTTGTCTCTTAACAGTTCAGATAGTAACCATGTTTGGCAATTATTTTGGAGAACGTCTATGAGAACGTCAGTTCTGGGGTGCATTCAGTTCGATCACATTTTTTGGTACATTTGTGTACCGAATGACACGTTTCCCCGGACCCCAGGAAGGATTAGCTGATGCCTTGGAAGCAGCTAATGGGGATTCATAAAAAAATACAAGTACTGCCTGAGATTCAGAGAAACAGCCCTTCTATAATTCTATAGCCTACTTGAAACTAGTTGTTTCAAAGTTTATAATACTACCAAAGTTATCTTTGAACTGACAAAATTGAGCCGAATATAACCGTTACCAATTATCACTCGTTTTGAGAAATGGCATTCACACATGAGATGCATATCTAGTCACTTCGTAATTAAATAATTCTTATTTGTACTTATGAATTTACCATGTGTGACTACTTATTTATTTATTACAAGTTAGCTCACAGAATGAAGGGTTTGTTAGGGAGGGAGGGAGGGAGGGAGGGAGGGAGGGAGGGAAGGAAGCTCTTGCTCCGTTCTCTTTACAAGCCTTGCACAGCTTTTTTCCCTTCACAAACCACGACCTCTGAAGACCCGGGCCAAACCAAAAGCATTATTGGCAGCGGGGGGTCCAATCATAAAATAAGGAATTGAGTAGTACTGCTTAGTCTAAAGCCACAGAAAGTCAGTAGCTATGGTGGGAAAAAATGTACTATCCATCGAATTCATCCTGGTATATTATAGGGAGGGTTATGACCCCTCTGTCCACCCTGCAAGTTACGTGCCTGTCTGGTTGTGTCCCAATTCCCCCCAGTGTACTCCTGTTGAACTCCTCCACACGCATTTAGAAGCTTTGGATTGGTGTAGGACATTCCAGGAGCTAGAGAGTGTTTCCAGCATATTTCTTACAACTGCCCTTCCCTCTTAAATCAATGAATAGTAGTGAACAAGTGCACACTACTTAGAGCAGAAGGGTACAACATGTGGAAACAAAATCTGCGTCGTTAGACAGACAGGAAGACGAACAGCTATGACGTATGGCAGTCTGAAGTAGTAGTAGTAGTAACCCAAACATTGACCTCATCTACTCGTATCTCTTTAACTCTGGCTAACCTAAACTTATTTGACCTAATTTAACCTCAGGAAACATCACCCACACAATGTTCTATATCAATCTCTACCTTATGATGTTCTCCACAGCCCCCGAGGTTCTGGCTCAGAAGCCCTACAGCAAAGCAGTGGACTGCTGGTCTATCGGAGTCATCGCTTACATTCTGTAAGTATCTTATACTGTAATGTGTAGGGTGTCCAATAAAACACCCCTGTATATTTTGATGGGTCATTGGGACAAATAATATGTTAATTGTGTTGATAATCCTCCAATCGTCTAAACCGCATGTATCTCATCATCTGTTTGAAAGTTATTGAAGTTTTTACCTCCTTTAGGATGGCCAAAATTAGGGGGACTAAATCAATGGAGGTCAGCAGGGAAAAATGGTTAAAAAAATAAATCAGGAATATTGCACATCATCGCTTCTGCTAGGCTGGATTCTGTACAAGAATTAAGGATACTGGCTACCTGACAGGCTACCTGACAGGCTCACTTTCCCGTTGAACTGATCATCTTTATTTTTAAATCAGCAGGACATAAAACAAGGTTAATGTAAATTGACAACTTATTAACATCAGAAAACGTTCATATTTTTGCCATCTCTGAAACACACTTAGATAATTCCTTTGATGATGCAGTGGGAGCTATACATGGTTATAGAATATACAGGAAAGCCAGAAATGTAAATAGGAGGTGTTGCCATGTACAGTATGTCCAGAGTCATATTCCTGTTAGGCTGAGAGAGGATCTCATGTCAGATGATATGAAAGTAATATGGATACAGGTTCATCTGCCTCACTTAAAGCCAGGTTCATCTGCCTCACCTAAAGCCAGGTTCATCTTCCTCACCTAAAGCCAGGTTCCTCTGCCTCACGTAAAGCCAGGTTCATCTGCCTCACCTAAAGCCAGGTTCCTCTGCCTCACCTAAAGCCAGGTTCCTCTGCCTCACCTAAAGCCAGGTTCATCTGCCTCACCTAAAGCCAGGTTCATCTGCCTCACCTAAAGCCAGGTTCATCTTCCTCACTTAAAGCCAGGTTCATCTGCCTCACCTAAAGCCAGGTTCATCTGCCTCACCTAAAGCCAGGTTCATCTGCCTCACTTAAAGCCAGGTTCATCTGCCTCACGTAAAGCCAGGTTCATCTGCCTCACGTAAAGCCAGGTTCATCTGCCTCACGTAAAGCCAGGTTCACCTGCCTCACGTAAAGCCAGGTTCATCTGCCTCACCTAAAGCCAGGTTCATCTGCCTCACGTAAAGCCAGGTTCATCTGCCTCACCTAAAGCCAGGTTCATCTGCCTCACCTAAAGCCTGGTTCATCTGCCTCACCTAAAGCCTGGTGCATCTGCCTCACCTAAAGCCAGGTTCATCTGCCTCACGTAAAGCCAGGTTCATCTGCCTCACGTAAAGCCAGGTTCATCTGCCTCACCTAAAGCCAGGTTCATCTGCCTCACCTAAAGCCAGGTTCATCTGCCTCACCTAAAGCCAGGTTCATCTTCCTCACTTAAAGCCAGGTTCATCTGCCTCACCTAAAGCCAGGTTCATCTTCCTCACTTAAAGCCAGGTTCATCTGCCTCACCTAAAGCCAGGTTCCTCTGCCTCACCTAAAGCCAGGTTCATCTGCCTCACCTAAAGCCAGGTTCATCTGCCTCACGTAAAGCCAGGTTCATCTGCCTCACCTAAAGCCAGGTTCATCTGCCTCACCTAAAGCCAGGTTCCTCTGCCTCACCTAAAGCCAGGTTCCTCTGCCTCACCTAAAGCCAGGTTCATCTGTCTCATCTAAAGCTGATTCTCGTAAGAAGTTTCTATAGACCACCAAAAAGTCAGTATTTGGTCTATACAGTTCCTTCAGAAAGTACTCAGACCCCTTGACTCTTTCCACATTATGTTATGTTACAGCCTTATTCTAAAATGGATTAAAAAATATATAATCCTCACCAATCGACACACAATGCCCCATAATGACAAAGTGAAAACAGATTAGTAGAAAGTTTTGCAAATTAAAAATAAATAAATAACAGAAATACCGTATTTACAAAAGTATTCAGACCCTTTGCTATGAGACTCAAAATTGAGCTCAGGTGCATCCTGTTTCCATTTATCATCCTTGAGATGTTTCTACAACTTGATTGGAGTCCACCTGTGATAAATGAAAAAGATTGGGCATGATTTGGAAAGGCATACACCTGTCTATATAAGGTCCCACAGTTGACAGTGCATGTCAGAGCAAAAACCAAACCACAGGATTGTGTTGAGGCACAGATCTGGGGAAGGGTACCAAAAAATGTCTGCAGCATTGAAGGTCCCCAAGAACACAGTGGCCTCCTTCATTCTTAAATGAAAGAAGTTTGGAACCACCAAGACTCTTCCTAGAGCTGGCCACCTGGCCAAACCGAGCAATCGGTGGAGAAGGGTCTTGGTCAGGGAGGTGACCAAGAACCTAAGGGTCACTCTGACGAAGCTCTAGAGTTCCTCTGTGGTGATGGGAGAACCTTCCAGAATGACAACCATCTCTGCAGCACTCCACCAATCAGGCCTTTATGGTAGTGACTAGACGGAAGCCAATCCTCAGTAAAAGGAACATGACAGCCCGCTTGGAGTTTGCCAAAAGGCACCTAAAGACTCTCAGACCATGAGAAACAAGATTCTCTGGTCTGATGAAGCCAAGGTTGAACTCTTTGGCCTGAATGCTAAGCGTTACGTCTGGAGGAAATCTGGCACCCCTACGGTGAAGTACGGGGGTGGCAGCATCATGCTGTGGGGATGTTTTTCAGTGCCAAGGACTGGGAGTCAGGATATAGGGAAAGATGAACGGAGCAAAGTACAGAGAGATCCTTGATGAAAACCTGCTCCAGAGTGCTCAGGACCTCAGACTGGGGCGAAGGTTCACCCTAAGCACACAGCCAAGACAACGCAGGAGGGCTCTGAATGTCCTTGAGTGGCCCAAAGGTGATTCAACAAAGTACTGATTAAAGGGTCTGAATACTTATATAAATGTGATATTTCAGTTTTTTTTTATTTTTCATACATTTGAAACATCTTCTAAAAACCTGTTTTTGTTTTGTCATTGTGGGATATTGTGTGTAGATTGATGAGGGGAAAAAATACAATTGAATCCATTTTAGTATAAGGCTGTAACTTGCCCCCGCACATTGACTCAGTGCCGGTACCCCCTGTTTATAGCCTCGTATTTTGTTTTACTTTTTATTTTTTACTTTGGTTTATTCAGTAAGTATTTTCGTAACTCTATTTATTGAACTGAATTGTTGGTTAAGGGCTTGTAAGTAAGCATTTTACGGTAAGGTCTACCTGTTGTGTTTGGCGCATGTGACAAATACAATGTAATTTGATTTGTGTCATGCAGAGTTAGCTTTTTGCAACCCGCGGAAACAACTTTGAAGCACAACTTGTAAAATCCTCAAAGTTGATGCAAGAAAGCTGCGTTGCTCTGTCAATCAATCAAATATATTTACAAAGCCCTTTTTACATCAGCCGATGTCACAAAGTGCTGTACAGAAACCCAGCCTAAAACCCCAAACAGCAAGCAATGCAGGTGTAGAAGCACAGTGGCTAGGAACAACTCCCTAGAAAGGCAGGAACCTAGGAAGAAGCCGAGGAACCAGGCTATGTGGGGTGGCCAGTCCTCTTCTGGCTGTGCCAGGTGGAGATTATAACAGAACATGGCCAAGATGTTCAAATGTTCATAGATGACCAGCTGGGTCAGATAATAATAATCACAGTGGTTGTCGAGGGTGCAACAGGTCAGCACCTCAGGAGTAAATGTCAGTTGGCTTTTCATAGCCGATCATTCAGAGTTAGAGACAGCAGGTGCGGGAGAGAGAGAGAGTCGAAAACAGCAGGTCCCGGACAACAGAGCTCAATGCTTATTATGGGATGTATTAGGTTACGAAATCCAACCTTTTGGGGTATACTGTTAATGAAATGTTAGCGAAACACCCCAATGAAATATTCAGAACATGAATAATCATATTTGTCTTGGTAAAATGTATTTTATAACACAAGGAAGTGAAAGCTCGTTTTCACGCACTCTGACAGAGTGGATGGACACCCTATAATGTAGAATTTAAGTAGGCTTTACATAGGGCTTATGAAGGCTTCATTTAGCCTCTATAAGATATACTTTGTTTAAAATGTGGCCATGAAACACGATTAGATAATCTTATATGCTGTATATTGAGAATTCCCCCCGCGGAGGGCGCTACAGGACGTTTTTTAGTGTTGTTTATGTTTGGCTCAGCTGAGCCTGGCTCTCCACATGTGAGGAGATATCAATCAGTGTACAGCTCCTGGTAACAGCCAATCAGCTGGTGCCCACTTGCCTCACACTCTGTATATGAGCTGATCATGCACCCTCTGATGGCTAAGGACATCTCGCTAATCCTGCGCTTGCTAGCCAGGCCCAATGCATTCTCTTCCATCCCTATTTAACTAGGCAAGTCAGTTAAGAAAAAATTATTATTTACAATGACGGCCTACCCCGGTCAAACCCGGGCGACACTGGGCCAATTGTGCACCGCCCTATGGGACTCCCAATCACGGCCGGACACGATACAGCCTGGATTCGAACCAGGGACGGCAGTGACGCCTCTTGCACTGAGATGCAGCGCCTTATACTCCTGTGTCACTCGGGAGCAAATGTCCTAGAAATAGGACATATTGCCAATGTGTGTTGCCTTCCAGTGCAGATCAGAGGTAGATAAGTTAGTATGTTCATGGAGTGCTTGGGTGAAAACCATATGTCAATACCCCCGTTAGTCAATAAAGTTTACTGTGTATTTTAACTCTCTGTGAGCTCCTCTGACCGGGAATTGTTTTTTGTTGTTGTGAGTCACAGACCAGTCAAATAGGAGGGTATTTCCACACATTCTCTACATGATATTCTGTTCTGAAAGCTTTCAGTCAAAACTGACCAGGATAAATGCACCTGGATTAAGCTGCCCAATCAATTCAATTTAGTGGAAACGCTTGTTAGTTTGAATAGAACCCTCTAGCCTCGTTAACCACTCCTCATTAGGTGTGAAGGCTGTTTGTCACGGTCTTCCTCCTCTTCATCTGAAGAGGAGAGGCGAGAAGGATCAGAGGACCAATATACGGCGTGGTATGTGTTCATAGTGAATTTTAATAAAGAGAACACTGAACACTATACAAAAGAGTAACACAAAACAATAAACCAAATACGACCGTGAAGCTACAAATGAGACCTGTGCTGAACACAAGCCACTAACATAGACAATCACCCACCAACAAACAGTGCAACCCAGGCTACCTAAGTGTGATTCTCAATCAGAGACAACTAATGACACCTGCCTCTGATTGAGAACCATACTAGGCCGAAACATAGAAATGCCCCAAAACATAGAAAAACAAACAGACTACCCACCCAACTGACGCCCTGACCATACTAACTAAATACACAACAAAGGAAATAAAGGTCAGAACGTGACAGAAAGGTAATCAGGTGGAATAGTTTCATCGTCTCACCAATTAGAAAGTTGTTGCAGTAGTTAATTAGAAAACATGGCAACACTAATGTGATACTATAGCTCCGATAATTTGTTTTGATTTGGATAATCTCTGTGTAACAAGTGTTGTGATCAGAAGATGTGCCGAAGACATAACAAGGCAAGATAAGGCAATATCAAATAGATTGCGTTTTCTGTCCAAATAAGGAGTAGGCTTTCCCTTGGTATTCTACTTTTAAGTTAGACGATGGCACTAACATAAAGCATCCATATTGCTGTGTAATTAATGATCTGTTCCCTAGGTTGTGTGGCTACCCTCCGTTTTATGATGAAAATGACTCCAAGCTCTTTGAGCAGATCCTCAAGGCCGACTATGAGTTTGATGCACCGTATTGGGATGACATATCTGACTCAGGTGAGGTGTGTGTGTGTGTGTGTGTGTGTGTGTGTGTGTGTGTGTGTGTATATATATATACAGTGCCTTGCGAAAGTATTCGGCCCCCTTGAACTTTGCGACCTTTTGCCACATTTCAGGATTCAAACATAAAGATATAAAACTGTAATTTTTGTGAAGAATCAACAACAAGTGGGACAAAATCATGAAGTGGAACGACATTTATTGGATATTTCAAACTTTTTTAACAAATCAAAAACTGAAAAATTGGGCGTGCAAAATTATTCAGCCCCCTTAAGTTAATACTTTGTAGCGCCACCTTTTGCTGCGATTACAGCTGTAAGTCGCTTGGGGTATGTCTCTATCAGTTTTGCACATCGAGAGACTGACATTTTTTCCCATTCCTCCTTACAAAACAGCTCGAGCTCAGTGAGGTTGGATGGAGAGCATTTGTGAACAGCAGTTTTCAGTTCTTTCCACAGATTCTCGATTGGATTCAGGTCTGGACTTTGACTTGGCCATTCTAACACCTGGATATGTTTATTTTTGAACCATTGCATTGTAGATTTTGCTTTATGTTTTGGATCATTGTCTTGTTGGAAGACAAATCTCCGTCCCAGTCTCAGGTCTTTTGCAGACTCCATCAGGTTTTCTTCCAGAATGGTCCTGTATTTGGCTCCATCCATCTTCCCATCAATTTTAACCATCTTCCCTGTCCCTGCTGAAGAAAAGCAGGCCCAAACCATGATGCTGCCACCACCATGTTTGACAGTGGGGATGGTGTGTTCAGCTGTGTTGCTTTTACGCCAAACATAACGTTTTGCATTGTTGCCAAAAAGTTCAATTTTGGTTTCATCTGACCAGAGCACCTTCTTCCACATGTTTGGTGTGTCTCCCAGGTGGCTTGTGGCAAACTTTAAACAACACTTTTTATGGATATCTTTAAGAAATGGCTTTCTTCTTGCCACTCTTCCATAAAGGCCAGATTTGTGCAATATATGACTGATTGTTGTCCTATGGACAGAGTCTCCCACCTCAGCTGTAGATCTCTGCAGTTCATCCAGAGTGATCATGGGCCTCTTGGCTGCATCTCTGATCAGTCTTCTCCTTGTATGAGCTGAAAGTTTAGAGGGACGGCCAGGTCTTGGTAGATTTGCAGTGGTCTGATACTCCTTCCATTTCAATATTATCGCTTGCACAGTGCTCCTTGGGATGTTTAAAGCTTGGGAAATCTTTTTGTATCCAAATCCGGCTTTAAACTTCTTCACAACAATATCTCGGACCTGCCTGGTGTGTTCCTTGTTCTTCATGATGCTCTCTGCGCTTTTAACGGACCTCTGAGACTATCACAGTGCAGGTGCATTTATACGGAGACTTGATTACACACAGGTGGATTGTATTTATCATCATTAGTCATTTAGGTCAACATTGGATCATTCAGAGATCCTCACTGAACTTCTGGAGAGAGTTTGCTGCACTGAAAGTAAAGGGGCTGAATAATTTTGCACGCCCAATTTTTCAGTTTTTGATTTGTTAAAAAAGTTTGAAATATCCAATAAATGTCGTTCCACTTCATGATTGTGTCCCACTTGTTGTTGATTCTTCACAAAAAAATACAGTTTTATATCTTTATGTTTGAAGCCTGAAATGTGGCACTGTGTATATATATATATATATATATATATATATATGGGTCTTTCTATAAACTAGGGAACCAGTGAGTATTTCCTACACAGGACAACTTGTTACAGCTGCTGACGAGTCATTGATAATATCATATCATTACGTTAAGATATAATGGGGGGGGGGGGAATCATAGCTATATTCAACACAATTCACAAGTTGATTTAAAACCTGTTTAACCCTTTATCATGGTTGTTGTCTTGAATGATTTGTCCAAAATTGTGTGACATAAAACATACCTTTTCTGTCCTTGCATTAATGGCAGTGTAAGTTATCGTTATATAATATTTTAAGCAATTAGACATTGAACTTGAATCCTGTAAGATGGATCCAGCTGTTGGACAGTTTTGTTTTTTTATAGCAACCTGGACTTAGAGACAGACGTAACATAGTAAAAGAAAACCCGGAACACTTAAATTAGTATGATATGTTACGTTTCATATGCGACAGTCCATCATTACTTTAAGACATGAAGGTCAGTCAACGCGGAAAATGTCAAGAACTTTGAAAGTTTCTTCCAGTGCAGTCGCAAAAACCATCAAGCGCTGTGATGAAACTGGCTCTCATGAGGACCGCCACAGGACAGGATGATCCAGAGTTACCTCTGCTGCAGAGGATACGTTCATTAGAGTTAACTGGCTCTCATGAGGACCGCCACAGGAAAGGAAGACCCAGAGTTACCTCTGCTGCAGAGGATAAGTTCATTAGAGTTACCTGGCTGTCATGAGGACCGCCACAGGAAAGGAAGACCCAGAGTTACCTCTGCTGCAGAGGACACGTTCATTAGAGTTACCAGCCTCAGAAATTACAGCCCAAATAAATGCTTCACAGAGTTGAAGTAACAGACACATCTCAACATCAACTGTTCAGATTAGACTGTGTGAATCAGGCCTTCATGGACAAATTGCTGCAAAGCCACCACTACTAAAGGACACCATTAAGAAGAAAATATTTGCTTGGGCCAAGAAACACGAGCAATGGACATTAGACCGGTGGAAATTTGTCCTTTGGTCTGGAGTCGAAATTTGAGATTTTTGGATCCAACAGCCTTGTAACACCGTGAGACGCGGTGAGACGCGGTGTGGGTGAACGGATTATCTCTGCATGTGTATTTCCCACCGTAAAGCATGGAGGAGGAGGTGTTATGGTGTGGGGTTGATTTTCTGGTGACACTGTCTGTGATTTATTTAGAATTCAAGGCTCACTTAACCAGCATGGCTACCACAGCATTCTGAAGCGATAAGCCATCTCATCTGGTTTGGGCTTAGTGGGACTATCATTTGATTTTTAATAGGACAATGGCCCAACACACCTCCAGGCTGTGTAAGGGCTATTTACCAAGAAGGAGAGTGATGGAGTGTTGCATCAGATGACCTGGCCTCCACAATCCCGATCTCCACCAAATTGAGATGGTTTGGGATGAGTCGGACTGCAGTGTGCAGGAAAAGCGGCCAACAAGTGCTCAGCATATGTGGGAACTCCTTCAAGACTGTTGGAAAAGCATTCCAGGTGAAGCTGGTTGAGAGAAGGCCAAGAGTGTCCAACGCTGTCATCAAGGCAAAGGATGGCTTTTTTGAAGAATCTTAAATATAAAATACATTTTGATTTGTTAAACACCTTTTTGGTTACTACATGATTCCATGTGTTATTTCATAGTTTTGATGACTTCACAATTATTCTACAATATAAAAAATAGTAAAAATAAAGAAAAACCCTTGAATGAGTAGGTTTTCTAAAACGTTTGACTGGTAGTGTACATTTTCCCTGAAATTCAAAAGTACTGTTTACATTTCAAAAGTTCAGGCAGGAGAGCAATATAGTCCATTTCACTCACCTATCAATATAACGCGTTGTCATCCTTACTGCCTCTTATCTGGCGGACTCACTAAACACAAATGCTGTGTTTGTAAATTATTTCTGAGTGTTGGAGTGTGCTTCTGTCTGTCTGTCCGTTTGCTTAATATAAGGAATTCGATGTATAGTATTTACTTTTACATTGTACTTTTACTTAAGTATGGCAATTTAGTACTTTTTCCACCACTGTACTTAAGTACATTTACTGTAAAACCAAATACTTTTAGATGTTTACTCAAGTTGTATTTTACTGGGTGACTTTCACTTTTACAATGAAAGTCCTTGAATTTGACTTGCCAATGTCCGTATGAACCCTGATTTAAAGGATGTATGTTGTTGTATAGGTGGAGTTATGGCGATTTGCATATTTTCACTTTTGTTCCTCGTGGAACTGTATAAACTTTTTTAATTTTGTTGTTTCAAACCATTTTTTAAAATCCCAATGCCCCATTATTTATAGAAAGACCCAAATGTACAGTTTGTGTGCGTGTGAGTGTACCCAATTGTTTGTATTTAATGCTGTCTTGAATGGATGGAACATGGTGATATTGTGTGTCTTCCTCTGTTCCACAAACAGCCAAAGAGTTCATCAGCTCTCTGATGGAGAAGGATCCAGAGAAGAGATTCACCTGTGACCAGGCTCTAGCCCACCCCTGGTGAATGTCTATCTACCACCACACCATACTATACTATACCACACCACACTATACCACACCATACCATACTATACCACACCATACTATACTATACCACACCATACTATACTATACCACACCATACTACACTATACCACACCATACTATACTATACCACACCATACTATACTATACCACACCACGCCATACTATACCACACCATACCATACTATACCACACCATACTATACTATACCACACCATACTATACTATACCACACCATACCATACTATACCATACCATACTATACCACACCATACCACACCATACTATACTATTCCACACCATACTATACCACACCACACTATACCACACCATGCCATACTATACCACACCACGCCATACTATACCACACCATACTATACTATACCACACCATACTATACCACACCATACCATACTATACCACACCATACTATACTATACCACACCATACTATACCACACCATACTATACCACACCACACCACACTATACCACACCATACCATACTATACCACACCATACTATACTATACCACACCATACTATACTATACCACACCATACCATACATACTATACCACACCACGCCATACTATACCACACCATACCATACTATACCACACCATACCACACCATACTATACTATTCCACACCATACTATACCACACCACACTATACCACACCATACCATACTATACCACACCATACTATACTATACCACACCATACTATACTATACCACACCATGCCATACTATACCACACCACGCCATACTATACCACACCATACTATACTATACCACACCATACTATACCACACCATACTATACCACACCATACTATACTATACCAGACCATACTATACTATACCACACCATACCATACTATACCACACCATACTATACCACACCATACCATACTATACCACACCATACTATACCACACCATACCATACTATTCCACACCATACTATACCACACCACACCATACTATACCACACCATACTATACTATACCACACCATACTATACTATACCACACTATACCACACCATACTATACCACACCATACCATACTATACCATACCATACTATACCACACCATACCACACCATACTATACTATTCCACACCATACTATACCACACCACACTATACCACACCATACCATACTATACCACACCATGCCATACTATACCACACCACGCCATACTATACCACACCATACTATACTATACCACACCATACTATACCACACCATACTATACTATACCACACCATACTATACCACACCATACCATACTATACCACACCATACTATACCACACCATACCATACTATACCACACCATACCATACTATACCACACCATACTATACCACACCATACTATACTATACCACACCATACTATACCACACCATACTATACCACACCACACCAGACTATACCACACCACACTATACCACACCATACCATACTATACCACACCATACTATACTATACCACACCATACTATACTATACCACACCATACCATACATACTATACCTCACCATACCACACCATACTATACTATTCCACACCATACTATACCACACCACACTATACCACACCATACCATACTATACCACACCATACTATACTATACCACACCATACTATACTATACCACACCATGCCATACTATACCACACCACGACATACTATACCACACCATACTATACTATGCCACACCATACTATACCACACCATACCATACTATACCACACCACACTATACCACACCATACTATACTATACCAGACCATACTATACTATACCACACCATACCATACTATACCACACCATACCACACCATACTATACCACACCATACCATACTATACCACACCATACTATACCACACCATACCATACTATTCCACACCATGCCACACCATACTATACCACACTATACCATACTATACCACACCATACTATACCACACCATACCATACTATACCACACCATACTATACTATACCACACCATACTATACTATACCACACCATACTATACTATACCACACCATACCATACTATACCACACTACACCATACTATACCACACCATACCATACTATTCCACACCATACTATACCACACCACACCATACTATACCACACCATACTATACTATACCACACCATACTATACTATACCACACCATACTATACTATACCACACCATACTATACTATACCACACCATACCATACTATACCACACCATACCACACCATACTATACTATACCACACCATACTATACCACACCATACTATACCACACCATACCACACCATACTATACCATGCCATACCATACTATACCATACCATACTATACCACACCATACCACACCATACTATACCACACCATACTATACCATACTATACCACACCATACTATACCACACCATACTATACCACACCATACCATACTATACCACACCATACCACACCATACTATACCACACCATACCATACCATACTATACCACACCATACTATACCATACTATACCACACCACACCATACCTCACCATACTATACTATACCACACCATACTATACCACACCATACTATACTATACCACACCATACCATACTATACTACACCATGCAATACTATACCACACCATTCTATACCACACCACACCATACTATACCACACCATACTTTACTATACCACACTATACCATACTATACCACACCACACCATACCTCACCATACTATACCACACCATACTATACCACACCATACTATACTATACCACACCATACCATACTATACTACACCATACAATACTATACCACACCATTCTATACCACACCATACCACACCACACCATACTATACCACACCAATACCAATCCAATTTTAGACTACTGACTTCACATTTCTTCTTTACCAAAACATTCTCTTTGATTTGGACATTTTCCACACAACGTACAATGTATAAACATCAAACATATACTAGGAAAACTCTTAACGTTACAATGTTTTCGTAATAACGACATCTATTAACCTTTAATAACAAAACAAAAATGACATTTTCATAGTCCATCTATCGTCATGACCACCATTGTGGCTGACGGAAACCATTGTTCCAAAGTCCCTTTATTTCATGTCTAATGTTCTGAGGCTGGTTCTCCATATTGAGGGGACACAGGAATGTTGTGTGGCCTAAGATTTACCAGGGGCGTGAGGGGTCATAAAACCCCCACATCTTCAGACCCCTAGATCTCTCCTCCTCTGTTGGGGTTGAGAGAATCTGTAGGGTTGTGGTCTCCTGTAACCTGACCTGATCAGGACAGTCATGACAATACTGTACCATACCACACCACACCATACCACACCCCACCCCACCCCACCATACCCCACCACACCACACCATACCTCACCACACCATACCCCACCCTACCACACCATACCACACCATACCATACCATACCCCACCCTATCACACCATACAATACCACACCATACTATACCACACCATACTATACCACACCCTACCACACCACACCATACCCCACCACACCACACCATACTATACCACACCATACCCCACCATACCACACCACACCACACCACTCCATACTATACCACACCACACCACACCATACCCCACCACACCAAACCACACCATACTATACCACACCATACCCCACCACACCACACCACTCCATACTATACCACACCACACCATACCCCACCCTATCACACCATACCACACCATACCATACCATACCCCACCCTATCACACCATACCACACCATACAATACCACACCATACTATACCACACCATACTATACCACACCCTACCACACCACACCATACCCCACCACACCACACCATACTATACCACACCATACCCCACCACACCATACTATACCACACCATACCCCACCATACCACACCACACCACACCACTCCATACTATACCACACCACACCACACCATACCCCACCACACCACACCACACAATACCACATCACACCACACCATACTACACCACTCCATACCCCACCATACCACATCACACCATACCCCACACGCCACCACACCATACCCCACAATACCACACCACACAATACCATACCATACCACACCACTCCTTACCCCACCACACCATATCACACCATACCATACCATACCCCACCCCACCATATCACACCACACCATACCCCATCATACCCCACCACACAATACCATACCATACCCCATCATACCCCACCACACAATACCATACCATACCCCATCATACCACACCACACAATACCATACCACACCCCATCACACCATACCATACCCCATCATACCACACCCCATCATACCACACCACACCATATCAACCAGGCTCTAGCCCACCCCTGGTGAGTGAAGGTAGAGTCTGTTTAGTGATGAGGCCTCCACCGTGTCTCTTCCACCTTACAGATCTGAAGTCTGGGTAGGTAGAGTCTGTTTAGTGAGGAAGCCTCCAACTGCAAACATCAGAGGGTTAGGAACAATGGGAAGGGCTAGGGAATGGATTGGGACAACACAATCAGAGAGAACCACTCGCCGTGCCGAAAGCTGACATAAATATGACACAGATAGTGGATGTCTGAATGATGCAGTGCTCCATGTCTTCCTTCCTCCCTCCTAAAATATCTGCTCCACTGGTCTGAGAAGGGGGGAGAGAAAGAAGCAGAGAGAGAGGGGGGTTGGATGTAGAGAGACAGAGAAAGAGAAAAAGAGGGAGGGAGAGAGGGAGGGCAAGAGAGAGGGAGACAAATCTGCTGAATGAATGGTTGCCAATTAGCAGGCTGCGTCCTGAAGGATGCTTGGAGAATGCAGAGGCAGTGGCTACGTTCCAAAAGGCACCCTATTACCTGTAAAGGCCTGATGGACCCTGGTCAAAGTAGTACACTATATAAGGAATAGGGTGCCATTTGGGATGCAGACTAATCAACCATTATCATGTCTCTCCCTGGCCCGGGCCAGACCTAATGCTACTGTCTGGGGTTTGGGAATCTATTCAATGTTCATCAAGTGGTGGGGCTGCCATTTAGCTGCACAACGAATTCCTGATTCTAGCTTTAATGACAGAGACAATATGTGGGTGGTTGGCAAATGGAGAATAGGGATAGGACTTTTAGGCATCTAATCATTGGCCTGTTATGTCTTGGCCCTGTTATGTCTTGGCCCTGTTATGTCTTGGCCCTGTTACGTCTTGGCCCTGTTACGTCTTGGCCCTGTTACGTCTTGGCCCTGTTACGTCTTGGCCCTGTTACGTCTTGGCCCTGTTATGTCTTGGCCCTGTTATGTCTTGCTGTTATGTCTTGGCCCTGTTATGTCTTGACCCTGTTATGTCTTGGCCCTGTTACGTCTTGCTGTTGTGTCTTGGCCCTGTTATGTCTTGGCCCTGTTATGTCTTGGCCCTGTTACGTCTTGGCCCTGTTATGCCTTGTTGTTGTGTCTTGGCCCTGTTATGTCTTGGCCCTGTTATGTCTTGGCCTTGTTACGCCTTGTTGTTGTGTCTTGGCCCTGTTACGCCTTGCTGTTACGTCTTGCTGTTACGCCTTGTTGTTGTGTCTTGGCCCAGTTACGCCTTGTTGTTATGTCTTGGCCCAGTTACGTCTTGGCCCTGTTATGTCTTGCTGTTACGTCTTTGGCAGGTGGTTTGATAGCGTTTAAATAGACTCACAATGGTTTTGTTGTGACAGGTGTGTTGTGACAGGTGTGTTGTGACAGGTGTGTTGTGACAGGTGTGTTGTAACAGGTGTATTGTGACAGGTGTGTTGTGACAGGTGTGTTGTAACAGGTGTGTTGTGACAGGTGTGTTGTAACAGGTGTGTATTATAGAATTTGAGACATCCAGTAGCTCAGAGCTGGTGCTTGATAGATATCCAGGCCAGGAACTGACCACTAACTGTGTCAAAAGAAAACATTCATCTACTTGTCCTTTATGGTGTGTCTTTGTATCTCAGGATTGCTGGGGACACGGCTCTCTGCAAGAACATCCATGAATCAGTCAGTCGGCAGATGAGGAAAAACTTTGCCAAGAGCAAATGGAGGGTAGGTTCTATTCGTACAATGATTGGTTTTTGTGTATGTTTACTGTATTTGTCAACCTCCTCTATTTGCATATGCCAACCCTCTCTCTCTCTCTCTCCCTCCCTGCCTCCCCTCCCTGCCTCCTCTCTCTTTTCCCTCCCTGCCTCCTCTCCCTCCCTTCCCCCTCTCCCTCCCTTCCCCCTCTCCCTCCCTGCCTCCTCTCCCTCCCTGCCTCCTCTCCCTCCCTGCCTCCTCTCCCTCCCTTCCCCCCCTCCCTCCCTGCCTCCTCTCCCTCCTCTCTCTCTCTCCCTTCCTGCCTCCTCTCCCTCCCTTCCCCCTCTCCACCCCTGCCTCCTCTCCCTCCCTGCCTCCTCTCCCTCCCTGCCTCCTCTATCTCGCCGTCTCCTCCACAGCAAGCGTTTAACGCCACAGCAGTGATCCGTCATATGAGGCGTCTCCAGTTAGGCAGTAGTCTGGGCGGCAGCTTTGGAAGCAGTATGAGTGTGGACCAACCAGGACAGAATTCTATGCCAGCCAAGAGCATGTCTGTAGACTGTGCCTCCCTCTCACGCAAAGACGGTTAGTGAGTGACTCCTTTACTTTATGATGTGGGGAGCAGGCCGTGTCCAGTTGGCTCTGTTGGGTTCTATTAAAGGATTTTTGTTCCGTCATTGTCCGTCACCGTTTCCACTAATACTTCAGTGATTGTGCTCGTCTAGTCATTGAGGTTATCGTCTCTGCTTCTCCCCTCAGGTCCTCTACAACCTCTGTCCACTCTGCCTCCTCTGCCATCCTCCCCTGCGGCCTGTAGCGCCCCCGTTAGCATCGGAGTGGAACCACATGTAGAACCAGAGGCAGTGGTGGAGGTGCCCCGGCCACGCCCCTCCACGGTCACCACCATCCACACGGGGACTAAATGACATCAGGTTCCACGCGAGGTCAGCTGGGAGACCACAGAGCTTTGAGTCGGGATTCCATGATTACAATTCCGCCCCTCAGAATTCCACAATTCGTCTCTCTTAGTCTGCCCACCCCGCCCATTCTCAGCTGCTGGGATTGAGAACTTGAGGAGCTGTTCAAGGCTCCATTTACCATGGATCAGCACTCACAGCAGTCCCAGTGCAGCACTCTGATGTCCGTACCCTCCACAGGAGGTGTATTCAGTGATGTGAAATAGAGAACTGACAGGATTTCCTATTCTATCTAATGTATCTGTTCTACACCGTACGTTTCTATCTGAACACTCTGCCTGCTAACGGGCCACAGGGCTAGTAGAGGACCACTGACTGTCTCGCTCTGTCCTCCTGACCAGAGGGTGGCCAGCGGGGTCAGTCTCCCAGTGCTTGAATCGGGTCGGTACGGAGTAATTTCAACCTCAAATGTTCACCTCCTTATTGAATATTCACTCTAAACATTGTATAATATCAGCCAGTAGTTTAGAAAGTAGTGCTCCCCCCCCCTCCCCCCTCCTTAAGGCGCATTTGTTTTTGTTTTTGTTTTGAGGAAATTAGCTGTTGTTTTGAAGTAACGTCGTTGTTGTCCTATTATCGCAGTTTCACCGCTATGGATCGCAGCTTTAAGATCCTATTCCATTTCTTTCAAATATGGTACTGTAAATATGGTACTGTAAATATGGTACTGTAAATATGGTACTGTAAAATGAAAATGACCACCTGAAATCTTTGTCATAGCACTGCCATGTTGTAAGACTATCCACCGAGAGACAAAAAGAAGACCTGTTTGTATGGTGGTAAAAGGAGGCCACACTATGGGAACTCACCAGGTTTTCATTATTAGTCTTAATTATTGAGACTGCTGTAACTCGGAGACTGTGAGACTGCTGTAACTCGGAGACTGTGAGACTGCTGTAACTCGGGAGACTGTAGGACTGCTGTAACTCTGTGAGACTGAGTGTTGGGCACAGAACCCCCTCTATGCCTTGTGTTTAACATCGCATATGGAAACCATTGAGTGGAGTTAGCGTTTCACGCAACTGAAACAGAGCATTCAAGGCTAAAATAGTAATTCCATATTATTCTCAATCATATTTCTAATTGTTTTAAAAGCTTGAATGTTTCTCTGCAGTTGTTGTTACGGTTGAGTACTTCACTGTTTCATTGTTACCAACTGTAGGAAAGAGCTGTTGTATATTTGCTTTGCGTTTTCTGGATATAGAATGTCAGTGGAAAAAATATCTATCTGCAGAGTCATGCACCCACACACATCTGTGAATGAAGTGCTTTAGTAGTGTGAGATGATGAAATCCGTTTTGATATTACTGTAGTGACGGTTCTCATTTGATTGTACACTTTTCCTACTGGAAAGGTATGTAATTGTCTTATATTTAATGACATTTGTAAGAACAGCACGTGTGTCACTAGACTTTTATGTTGAAATATATACATGGAAACAGATGTTATGTTAATAAGATAAAGGTGTAGTCGTTGCTTGGTGGTTTAGTATTGTATTTTTAACGGATCGATTGCGATGTAACCGTGAAGCCATGCTTAGCATCAGGATACAACGTAGGAACACAACGTTGTGACCAGTTCTCAGGGAAATTCTTTGAGGAACGTTTGAGGACATGAAACCCCAGTTATGTTGATGATGATGATGAAGAGGATACATGTATTGACTAAAGCACACGTTGCATATTATTACGTGCCCTCAGGACAGTTGGGCCCATAATTCATAGCCTCGTGAGGGCAGTTTGATATATCCCATAGTTGGGGGTTTGTTTTAGATTTGTATAATACAAGGCTAAGAATGAAAGAAGGCATATAACTATAACCACTGTACTGTAGTTTTATTTAAACACTGAAAATGACAAACTACGAAATAAAGATTGAAGTAATTTGATAATCATTGTTCCGTTGCAGAAAGTCTGTAGCATGTAGTGTACTTTAGTTAGCTGTTCTCCCCCTCCACAGGCGTTGACTGTTCCCAGAACTGTGGTGCTGTTCTCTTCTCTCTCTCTCTGTCTCTCTGTCTCTCTCAATTCAATTCAATTCAAGGGCTTTATTGGCATGGGAAACATGTGTTAACATTGCCAAAGCAAGTGAGGTAGATAATATATAAAGTGAATATATAAAGTGAAACAAACAATAAAAATTAACAGTAAACATTACACATACAGAAGTTTCAAAACAATAAAGACATTACAAATGTCATATTATATATATATATATATACAGTGTTTTAACAATGTTCTAATGGTAAAGGACACAAGATAAAATAAATAAGCATAAATATGGGTTGTATTTAAAATGGTGTGTGTTCTTCACTGGTTGCCCTTTTCTCGTGGCAACAGGTCACAAATCTTGCTGCTGTGATGGCACACTGTGGAATTTCACCCAGTAGATATGGGAGTTTTTCAAAATTGGATTTGTTTTCGAATTCTTTGTGGATCTGTGTAGTCTGAGGGAAATATGTCTCTCTAATATGGTCATACATTGGGCAGGAGGTTAGGAAGTGCAGCTCTCTCTCTCTCTCTCTCTGTCTCTCTCTGTCTCTCTCTCTGTCTCTCTCTCTTTCTGTCTCTCTCTCTCTGTCTCTCTCTCTGTCTCTCTCTCTCTGTCTCCCTCTGTCTCTCTCCCTCTCTCTCTCTCTGTCTCTCTCTGTCTCCCTCTGTCTCTCTCCCTCTCTCTCTCTCTCTCTCTCTTTCTGTCTCTCTCTCTGTCTCCCTCTCTCCCTCTCTCTGTCTCTCTCTCTCTCTCTCTCTCTTCTCGCTTTGCTACTCTCTCCCAAAGTTGATGGTTTTAAGTTTTCACACAACAGGGAGAAGGAGAATATGTTGTGCGAACGTTTTAACTGTCACTAAAGAACACATGAGTATAGATATGTATGTTCGTAAGAAAGTAGGTCCTCTCCTTCCTGTGTAAATATAAATCTCATGAACCAGATTTGCTTGGAAAAGAATGTTTATGATTGATTTTCTACGTTGTTTGTTTACTTATTTGGATCTCCATTAGCTTTTGCAGAAGCAGCAGCTACTCATCCTGGGGGTTCACACAAAGTACATGACTAGTAACAAAATACTGATACACTGACAGACAAGGACAGACACACACACATTATAAAAACAATGATATACAAACAATACAACAACAGAAATGATGTGTGTTAGTGTGTCTGCGTGTGTTTGTGTCCCCTCACAGTCACCACCGTTCCATGAGATGTTGGTTTTGGACTTGTTAACTGTGAAGAGACCCCTGGTGGTATCCCTTGTGTGGTATGAATGGGTGTCTGAGCTGAATGGTACTATATTATTTTATGAGAACTAGAAGAGAAGCAGTTCATCTCTTGTCAACCCTCAACCAGGAAAGACTGGCCTGCATGTTGTTGATGTTAGTTCTCTGGGTGTGCATTTAAGGGCAAGGCGTGCTGCTCTGTTTTGAGCCAACTGCAGCTTTGCTAGGTCTTTCTTTTAGCTTCACTTGACCGTATTACCGGACAGTAATCAACATGGGACAAGACAAGAGTACAGTCGATTACTGTGTAAAGAAAATGCACATCTTTGATGCACAAAATGAACATGTTTTTAAAACAGCCATACTCCTCCCCATCTTCACATCAACTTTGTCAGTATGACTTGACCATGATAATGGACCATCCAATGTTACACCTAGGGGTTCATCTTCCTCAACTGGCTCAATGGTCACACCATTATGATACTGACTGGAACTCATTAATATTAACTCATAATAATATCATATTATTATTATATACTGTATATGTTTATATATCATATTATATATCATATTATTATATATGATATCATTATTATATACTGTATATTATATATCATATATAATATCATATCATATTATTATATACTGTATATGTTTATATATCATATTATATGTCATATATACTGTATTTATATAGCAGGACCATGCCCCAGGACTACCTGACATGATGACTCCTTGCTGTCCCCAGTCCACCTGACCGTGCTGCTGCTCCAGTTTCAACTGTTCTGCCTGTGATTATTATTATTTGACCATGCTGGTCATTTATGAACATTTGAACATCTTGGCCATGTTCTGTTATAATCTCCACCCGGCACATCCAGAAGAGGACTGGCCACCCCACATAGCCTGGTTCCTCTCTAGGTTTCTTCCTAGGTTTTGGCCTTTCTAGGGAGTTTTTCCTAGCCACCGTGCTTCTACACCTGCATTGCTTGCTGTTTGGGGTTTTAGGCTGGGTTTCTGTACAGCAATTTGAGATATCAGCTGATGTACGAAATAAATTTGATTTGATTTGATATATATCATATACTATGTTTTTCTATATCATTATTATATATATATATATATCATATACATTATATATATATATTTTATATATATATATATTATTATATATTATCAAATTATATATTATATATCATATTATATACATCATATATTGTATATTATTATATATCATATTATATACATCATATTATTATATATGATATATATCATTATATATCATTATATATCATATATATCATATTATTATATATCATAGATATCATATCATTATATCATATTATATACTGTATATTTATTTATACTGTATATTATATTTATTTGCCACATGCGTCGAATACAACAAGTGTAGACTTTACCGTGAAATGCTTACTTACAAGCCCTTAACCAACAGTGCAGTTCAAGAAAAATAAAATATTTACCAAGTAGGCCAAAATTAATAATACAAAGTAACACAATAAGAATAACAATAACGAGGCTCTATACAGGGGGCACTGGTACGCAGGGGTACAGGCTAGTTGAGGTAATCTGTACATGTAGGTGGGGGCGAAGTGACTATGCATAGGTAACAAACAAACAGCGAGTAGCAGCAGTGTACTTGCAAAAGGGGGGGGGGGGGGGGGGGGGTTCAATGTAAATTGTCCGGGGGCGATTTTTATGAATTGTTCAGCAGTCTAGGGGGGAGGGAAACGAGACACGGAACACATCTCATGCAAATCATAACAGTGAAAAGGAACAGTGAGAACTAATAACAACAGACAACCTAAATCTACCGTCAAACACTGGGGTTTCTTGTCAAAACAGAACGGTGAATATCAAGACAAAACCCTAAGCTAGTCTAGCCTGCTTCATGAACAGCTAGCTAACTAACCAATAAAATGCAGTGGGTGGTCCGCCCAGTTCTAACTAGGGTACTTAGACAAAGTTTTCCTACGGGTAATGTAGGCCCAAGGGCGACTTGGCTAGGTATCCCTTTTTCACACCAACAAACAAACAAATAGTCATACACCATAACAATACATACCCACATAATAACGGACAAATGTGACATGTAGGCGCAAAAACAAAAGAGAGATAGCTCCAGAGACAACTGATTGGGTTTCTTTTAACCCAAGGGAAAAGGGATGTGATTGGGTAAGGGAAAATGAGCAGGCGTGTCTTCAGATTGGCTACTGATTGGTGACTGATGACTGCCACCTGTGACTCGGGCAGAAAGAGAGAAAACAAATACACACAGGATACCTGTATCCTGTATATTATTATATATCACATTATTATTCTGTTTCTCATGGTATCCTTTCTTATTCTATTCTGCCTCCAGCACCTGCCTCTGTTCATCTATAAGAGAGGATACAAAGAAAAAGGAAGAAGATGAAATTGTCTCACTT
This sequence comes from Oncorhynchus mykiss, assembly GCF_013265735.2. Taxonomy (NCBI): domain Eukaryota; kingdom Metazoa; phylum Chordata; class Actinopteri; order Salmoniformes; family Salmonidae; genus Oncorhynchus; species Oncorhynchus mykiss. The sequence goes on from NC_048566.1 coordinate 94,876,221, forward strand.
GCGGTCAAACTGCACCAACAACATTAGGGATTTGTATTTATTAAGGATCCCCATTAGTAACAGGGGTAGATGCTGTTGAGGAGCCTTTTGGTCCTAGACTTGGCGCTCCTGTACCGCTTGCCGTGCGGTAGCAGAGAAAACAGTTTGTAACTTGGGTGACTGGAGTCTCTGACAATTTTCTGGGCTTTCCTATGACACTGGCTATTATGTAGGTCCTGGATGGCAGGAAGCTTGGCCCCAGTGATTTACTGGGCTGCTCATACTACCCTCTGTATCGCCTTACGGTCAGATGTCGAGCAGCTGCCATACCAGGCAGTGATGCAACTGGTCAGGATGCTCTCGATGGTTCAGCTGTAAAACCTTTTGAGTGGGTCTAGGGTGTCCGGGAGGATGCTGTTGATGTGAGCCATGACCAGCCTTTCAAAGCACTTCATGGCTACCGACGTGAGTGCCACGGGGCGGTAATCATTTAGGCAGGTTACCTTTGTTCCTTGGGAACAGGGACTATGGTGGTCTGCTTGAAACATGTAGGTATTACAGACTCAGGGACAGGTTGAAAATGTCAGTGAAGACACTTGATAGTTGGTCCGCTCATGCTCTGAGTACACGTCCAGGTAATCCGTCTGGCCCAGTGGCTTTGTGAATGTTGACCTGTTTAAAGGTTTTGTTCACTTTGGCTACCGAGAGCGTTATCACACAGTCATCCAGAACAGCTGGTGCTCTCGTGCATGCTTCAGTGTTGCTTGCCTCGAAGCGAGAATAATAAGGCATTTAGCTCATCTGGTGGGCTCGCGTCACTGGGCAGCTGGCGTCTGGGTTTCCCTTTGTAGTCCGTAATAGTTTTCACGCCCTGCCACATTCAACGAGCGTCTGTATTGATGCTTTGCTTGTTTTATATTTCGTCTGAGGGCATAGCGGGATTTCTTATAAGCGTCCGGATTAGTCTCCCACTCCTTGAAAGCGTCAGTCTTAGCCTTTAGCTCGATGCGGATGTTTCCTGTAATCCATGGCTTCTGGTTGGGGTATGTACAGTGAGGGAAAAAAGTTTTTGATCCCCTGCTGATTTTGTATGTTTGCCCACTGACAAAGAAATGATCAGTCTATAATTTCAATGGTAGGTTTATTTGAACAGTGAGAGACAGAATAACAACAACAAAAATACAGAAAAACGCATGTCAAAAATGTTATAAATTGATTTGCATTTTAATGAGGGAAATAAGTATTTGACCCCTCTGCAAAACATGACTTAGTACTTGGTGGCAAATCCCTTGTTGGCAATCACAGAGGTCAGATGTTTCTTGTAGTTGGCCACCAGGTTTGCACACATCTCAGGAGGGATTTTTTCCCACTCCTCTTTGCAGATCTTCTCTATTCGAGGCTGACGTTTGGCAACTCGAACCTTCAACTCCCTCCACAGATTTTCTATGGGAATAAGGTCTGGAGACTGGCTAGGCCACTCCAGGACCTTAATGTGCTTCTTTTTGAGCCACTCCTTTGTTGCCTTGGCCGTGTGTTTTGGGTCATTGTCATGCTGGAATACCCATCCACGACCCATTTTCAATGCCCTGGCTGATAGGAGGTTCTCATCCAAGATTTGACGGTACATGGCCCCGTCCATCGTCCCTTTGATGCGGTGGAATTGTCCTGCCCCCTTAGCAGAAAAACACCCCCAAAGCATAATGTTTCCACCTCCATGTTTGAGGGTGGGGATGGTGTTCTTGGGGTCATAGGCAGCATTCCTCCTCCTCCAAACAAGGCGAGTTGAGTTGATGCCAAAGAGCTCCATTTTGGTGTCATCTGACCACAACACTTTCACCCAGTTGTCCTCTGAATCATTCAGATGTTCATTGGCAAACTTCAGATGGGCCTGTATATGTGCTTTCTTGAGCAGGGGGACCTTGCGGGCGCTGCAGGATTTCAGTCCTTCACAGCGTAGTGTGTTACCAATTGTTTTCTTGGTGACTATGGTCCCAGCTGCCTTGAGATCATTGATAAGATCCTCCCGTGTAGTTCTGGGCTGATTCCTCACCGTTGTCATGATTATTGCAACTCCACGAGGTGAGATCTTGCATGGCGCCCCAGGCCGAGGGAGATTGACAGTTCTTTTCTCACTAAGCAGCTTGGCGATGGTCTTGTAGCCCATTCCAGCCTTGTGTAGGTCTACAAACTTGTCCCTGACATCCTTGGAGAGCTCTTTGGTCTTGGCCATGGTGGAGTTTGGAATCTGATTGATTGATTGCTTCTGTGGACAGGTGTCTTTTATACAGGTAACAAACTGAGATTAGGAGCACTCCCTTTAAGAGTGTGCTTGAGAGGGGGTCAAATACTTATTTCCCTCATTAAAATGCAAATAAATTTATAACATTTTTGACATGCGTTTTCTGGATTTTCTTTTGTTGTTATTCTGTCTCTCACTGAATGCAGGATATTAAAGTAATGACCCTGTGTGACTAAAATTGAAAAGATGACAGCTAACAACATCAATAAATGGTTATGTCGATCATCAGGATAGGGCACTGTATGCATGTAACATCTTTTCACAGGGAAAGGATAATGTGACACACAGACGAAGACATTCCTCTGTTTGTTTGCTCGTTTTTCTTCTCACCGCAGGAGACCTGAGTGGAATTCTCCTTAATCCCATTTGACCCCGTGTAAAGTAATTCTATTTATATGCTTGACACACCCACTTCCGTCTGGCATAACCTTAACACCTACAACCCCAAAGTCAAACAGGTTCATCCATTTGAATTCAGGTGAAAGCCACATTGATGTTGATTCTCTACTGTCCAGAGGCTTAAACCCTACCTGCAACAGAGCCCAACCTCACTGTTGCCACTGGCCATTCAGAAACACACACACACACAATTTTCTCCATGTCTCATATGACTTACAGTGAGACTGTGGTTTAGTAGTGTCAACATGTGGCTGCCAAAGTGGCTTTAAAAAAAGTAAACATCAATTTTTCTCTCTCTGTCCATCCATTTTCTCTCTGACACCCTCCCTCCACTGTATCTGAGTGTTGGCACATTCCACACTCACCTCCTAACCGCTCTCTCTCTCTCTCTCTCTCTCTCTCTCTCTCTCTCTCTCTCTCTCTCTCTCTCTCTCCCCCCCCCCCCCCCCTCTCTCTCTCTCTCTCTCTCTCTCTCTCCCTCCCCCTCTCTCTCTCTCTCTCTCTCTCTCTCTCTCTCCCTCCCCCCCCTCTCTCTCTCTCTCTCTCTCTCTCTCTCTCTCCATATCTAGCCTGAATACTTACACTCCATCTCACTCTCCCTTTCTCTATTTCTCTCTTTTCAAAATTGTTCTTCTCTATTTCTCGCTAACACCTCAATTTACATGTACTGTATCTGCGGTTTCGCGTAACTCACTTCCCAAGTCATTACATTTCTCTAGCTAAACTCTCACTTGGCTGTCGACTGAGTAGTTAAATAGAACAATCAAAAATCTCACTTATGGGAATTTTCACAAGGTCTCCACTTGTGTCCTGAATACATAACACGTGTATTTTACACAGAAGTGAAACACAAGTGGAGAGAAAAAACTTCAGAGTTTTAGCTTACTGAGTAGGAGGAACCAAAGGGTTAGGGGTAGGCTCCATGCTACCCTGTGATTCCTGCAACAGCCTCTATGCTACCCTGTCGTTCCTGCAACAGCCTCTATGCTACCCTGTGATTCCTGCAACAGCCTCTATGCTACCCTGTCGTTCCTGCAACAGCCTCCATGCTACCCTGTGATTCCTGCAACAGCCTCTATTCTACCCTGTGATTCCTGCAACAGCCTCTATGCTACCCTGTGGTTCCTGCAACAGCCTCTATGCTACCCTGTGGTTCCTGCAACAGCCTCTATGCTACCCTGTGGTTCCTGCAACAGCCTCTATGCTACCCTGTGATTCCTGCAAAAGCCTCTATGCTACCCTGTGGTTCCTGCAACAGCCTCTATGCTACCCTGTGGTTCCTGCAACAGCCTCTATGCTACCCTGTGGTTCCTGCAACAGCCTCTATGCTACCCTGTGGTTCCTGCAACAGCCTCTATGCTACCCTGTGGTTCCTGCAACAGCCTCTATGCTACCCTGTGATTCCTGCAACAGCCTCTATGCTACCCTGTGATTCCTGCAACAGCCTCTATGCTACCCTGTGATTCCTGCAACAGCCTCTATGCTCTCCTGTCGTTCCTGCAACAGCCTCTATGCTACCCTGTGATTCCTGCAACAGCCTCTATGCTCTCCTGTCGTTCCTGCAACAGCCTCTATGCTACCCTGTGATTCCTGCAACAGCCTCTATGCTACCCTGTGATTCCTGCAACAGCCTCTATGCTACCCTGTGATTCCTGCAACAGCATCCATGCTACCCTGTGATTCATGCAACAGCCTCTATGCTACCCTGTGATTCCCACAACAGCCTCTATGCTACCCTGTGATTCCTGCAACAGCCTCTATGCTACCCTGTGATTCCCACAACAGCCTCTATGCTACCCTGTGGTTCCTGCAACAGCCTCTATGCTACCCTGTGGTTCCTGCAACAGTCTCTATGCTACCCTGTGATTCCTGCAACAGCCTCTATGCTCTCCTGTCGTTCCTGAAACAGCCTCTATGCTACCCTGTGACTCCTGCAACAGCCTCTATGCTCTCCTGTCGTTCCTGCAACAGCCTCTATGCTACCCTGTGATTCCTGCAACAGCCTCTATGCTACCCTGTGATTCCTGCAACAGCCTCTATGCTACCCTATGATTCCTGCAACAGCCTCCATGCTACCCTGTGATTCCTGCAACAGCCTCTATGCTACCCTGTGATTCCTGCAACAGCCTCTATGCTACCCTGTGGTTCCTGCAACAGTCTCTATGCTACCCTGTGATTCCTGCAACAGCCTCTATGCTACCCTGTCGTTCCTGCAACAGCCTCTATGCTACCCTGTGATTCCTGCAACAGCCTCTATGCTACCCTGTGATTCCTGCAACAGCCTCTATGCTACCCTGTGATTCCTGCAACAGTCTCTATGCTACCCTGTGTTCCTGCAACAGCCTCTATGCTACCCTGTGGTTCCTGCAACAGCCTCCATGCTACCCTGTGTTCCTGCAACAGCCTCTATGCTACCCTGTGATTCCTGCAACAGCCTCTATGCTACCCTGTGATTCCTGCAACAGCCTCTATGCTACCCTGTGTTCCTGCAACAGCCTCTATGCTACCCTGTGGTTCCTGCAACAGCCTCCATGCTCTCCTGTGGTTCCTGCAACAGCCTCTATGCTCTCCTGTCGTTCCTGCAACAGCCTCCATGCTCTCTTGTGATTCCTGCAACAGCCTCCATGCTCTCTTGTGGTTCCTGCAACAGCCTCCAATAGGCTACTGTAAGTGGAACGCTGTTCAGCCGGTGTGAGGTGGTCTGGCCGTCTAGAACCCCTGAGGCTTCCTGCCAGTTGCCAGAAGGTCCTTCCCAGAGTCAAAACAGTATGCTCCGTCCAGCCATAACAGTATCCAGTCTGTATTCACTCAATGTCATAACATTACCTATTTAGCTGAATCATTACAAATATAGGTACAACACTGGGATGTTAGCCAGAGCAGCAATATAAACTCTGGCACGGTGCAATAGTACCTCTGCATTGCATTCAGCTAACTTTAAAAACATTGATCTACTCTTGTGGACGAAACCACCAATTTACACATCTACCAGCAAGCCCATTTATAAACACATGCATTGATTCATCTAGGCATTACCACAGACCCACATCACACCATCCCGGTTCACCACAGACCATCTGTCAACTCCAACCACAAAAACACACGAGCAACACAAGATCTTAAAAGAGATTAAAACAAACACCGTCGATCTCGTCCTGAGACTTTGTAGCTTTTCTGCTGCGGCGTCTGAAGAAGTTTGCAGAGTCGACTTCTGGCAAGAAGAGCCTCCTGAGAAGAGAAGACCTGAGCAGAGAAGATTACTTTAAGTTGTGTTGAGGTGGTGTACTACAGAAGGCTGTGAGTTGTGTTGAGGTGGTGTACTACAGAAGGCTGTGAGTTGTGTTGAGGTGGTGTACTACAGAAGGCTGTGAGTTTGTGTTGAGGTGGTGTACTACAGAAGGCTGTGAGTTTGTGTTGAGGTGGTGTACTACAGAAGGCTGTGAGTTTGGTCGGGGACTCGGGATAAGACAGAGGACAACATTTCCATTCTGTTGCAATCGCATGAGAGGAGGAAATATATGATATATTGTAGCTAGCACAAGATGAAGAGTTCAGTAAGGTCTGGAGAGGTGAGTGAGAGAGAGGGAAGAGGAGGAGAGAGCAAAAGAGTGAGAGAGGGGGGGGCAGAGAGAGGGAAGGGGAGGAGAGAGCGAAAGAGTGAGAGAGAGAGAGAGAGAGGGGGGCAGAGAGAGGGAAGAGGAGGAGAGAGCAAAAGAGTGAGAGAGAGAGAGAGGGGGCAGAGAGAGGGAAGAGGAGGAGAGAGCGAAAGAGTGAGAGAGAGAGGGGGGGCAGAGAGAGGGAAGAGGATGAGAGACATTTCCTCAATGAAAACAATGTACTGAGCAAATGTCAAATTGGCTTTTTACCAAATGATTGTACGACAGACCGCATATTAACCCTGCACACCCTAATTGACAAACAAACAAACCAAAACAAAGGCAAAGTCTTCTCATGCTTTGTTGATTTAAAAAAAGCCTTCGACTCAATTTGGCATGAGGATTTGCTATACAAATTGATGGAAAGTGGTGTTGGGAGAAAAAAATACAACATTATAAAATCCATGTACACAAACAAGTATGTGGTTAATATTGGGGAAAAAAACACACGTTTCTTTCCACAGGGCTGTGGGGTGAGACAGGGATGCAGCTTAAACCCCACCCTCTTCAACATATATATCAACAAATTGGTGAGGGCACTAGAACAGTCGGCAGCACCCAGCCCCAACTTACTAGAATCTGAGGTCAAATGTCTACTGTTTGCTGATGATCTGGTGCTTCTGTCACCAACCAAGGAGGGCCTACAGCAGCACCTAGATATTCTGCACAGATTCTGCCAGACCTGGGCCCTGACAGTAAATCTCAGTAAGACCAAAATAATGGTGTTCCAAAAAAGGTCCAGTCGCCAGGACCCGAAATACAAATTCCATCTAGCCCTAGAGCACACAAAAAATATACCTACCTTTGCCTAAACATCAGCGCCACAGGTAACTTCCACAAAGCTGGGAACGATCTGAGAGACAAGGCAAGACGGTCCTTCTATGCCATCAAAAGGAACATAAAATTCGACATAACAATTAGGATCTGGCTAAAAATACTTGAATCAGTTATAGAACCCATTGCCCTTTATGGTTGTGAGGTCTGGGGTCCACTCACCAACCAAGAATTCACAAAATGGGACAAACGCCAAATTGAGACTCTGCATGCAGAATCCTGCAAAAATATCCTCTGTGTACAACGTAAAATAAATAATGCATGCAGAACAGAATTAGCCCGATACACGCTAATGATCAAAATCTAGCAAAGAGACGTTAAATTCTACAACCACCTAAAAGGAAGCAATTCCCAAATCTTCCATAACAAAGCCATCATCTACAGAGAGACGAACCTGAAAGAGAGTCCCCTAAGCAAGCTGGTCCTGGGGCTCTGTTCACAAGCACAAACAGAGCCCCAGGACAGCAACACAATTAGACCCAACCAAATAATGAGAAAACAAAAAGATAATTACTTGACACATTGGAAAGAATTCACAAAAAAACAGAGCAAACTAGAATGCTGATTGGCCCTAAACAGAGAGTACACAGTGGCAGAATACCTGACCACTGTGACTGACTAAAACTTGAGGAAGGTTTTGACTATGTACCGACTCAGTGAGCATAGCCTTGCTATTGAGAAAGGCCGCCGTAGGCAGACCTAGCTCTCAAGAGAAGACAGGCTATGTGCACGCTGCCCACAAAAGGAGGTGGAAACTGAACAGCACTTCCTAACCTCCTGCAAAATGTATGACCATAGTAGCGGCACGTAGCGGCCCTCAAATTACACAGACCCACAAAGAATTAGAAAACAAACCCAATTTTGATAAACTCACATACAGTGTGGCATAAAAGTATTTAGTCAGCCACCAATTGTGCAAGTTCTCCCACTTAAAAAGATTAGAGAGGCCTGTAATTTTCATCATAGGTACACTTCACCTATGACAGACAAAATTAGGGAAGAATTCCAGAAAAATCACATTGTAGGATTTTTTATGAATTTATTTGCAAATTATGGTGGAAAATAAGTATTTGGTCAATAACAAAAGTCTATCTCAATACTTTGTTATATACCCTTTGTTGGCAATGATAGAGGTCAAACGTTTTCTGTAAGTCTTCACAAGGTTTTCACACACTGTTGCTGGTATTTTGGCCCATTCCTCCATGCAGATCTCCTCTAGAGCGGTGATGTTTTGGGGCTGTTGCTGGGCAACACGGACTTTAAACTCCGTCCAAAGATTTTCTATGGGGTTGAGATCTGGAGACTGGCTAGGCTGGCTAGGCCACTCCAGGACCTTGAAATGCTTCTTACGAAGCCACTCCTTCGTTGCCCGGGTGGTGTGTTTGGGATCATTGTCATGCTGAAAGACCCAGCCACGTTTCATCTTCAATGCCCTTGCTGATGGAAGGAGGTTTTACACTCAAAATCTCACGATACATGTCCCCATTCATTCTTTCCTTTACACGGATCAGTCGTCCTGGTCCCTTTGCAGAAAAACAGCCCCAAAGCATGATGTTTCCACCCCAATGCTTCACAGTAGGTATGGTGTTCTTTGGATGCAACTCAGCATTCTTTGTCCTCCAAATGCGACGAGTTGAGTTTTTACCAAAAAGTTATATTTTGGTTTCATCTGACATTCTCCCAATCTTCTTCTGGATCATCCAAATGCTCTCTAGCAAACTCCAGACGGGCCTGGACATGTACTGGCTTAAGCAGGGGGACACGTCTGGCACTGCAGGATTTGAGTCCCTGGCGGCGTAGTGTGTTACTGATGGTAGGCTTTGTTACTTTGGTTCCAGCTCTCTGCAGGTCATTCACTAGGTCCCCCTAGTGAATGGTGAACCGTGTGGTTCTGGAATTTTTGCTCACCGTTCTTGTGATCATTTTGACCCCACGGAGTGAGATCTTGCGTGGAGCCCCAGATCAAGGGAGATTATCAGTGGTCTTGTATGTCTTCCATTTCCTAATAATTGCTCCCACAGTTGATTTCTTCAAACCAAACTGCTTACCTATTGCAGATTCAGTCTTCCCAGCCTGGTGCAGGTCTACAATTTTGTTTCTGGTGTCATTTGACAGCTCTTTGGTCTTGGCCATAGTGGAGTTTAGAGTGTGACTGTTTGAGGTTGTGGACAGGTGTCTTTTATACTAATAACAAGTTCAGACAGGTGCCATTAATACAGGTAACGAGTGGAGGACAGAGGAGCCTCTTAAAGAACAAGTTACAGGTCTGTGAGAGCCAGAAATCTTGCTTTTTTGTAGGTGACCAAATACTTATTTTCCACCATAATTTGCAAATAAATTCATTAAAAATCCTACAATGTGATTTTCTGGATTTTTTTTCTCATTTTGTCTGTCATAGTTGAAGTGTACCTATGATGAAAATTACAGGCCTCATATTTTTAAGTGGGAGAACTTGCACAATTGGTGGCTGACTAAATACTTTTTTGCCCCACTGTATCTGCTGGATGAAATACCACAGTGTGCCATCACAGCAGCAAGATTTGGGACCTGTTGCCACAAGAAAAGGGCAACCAGTGAAGAACAAAAAACCATTGTAAATACAACCAATATTTATGTTTATTTATTTTCCCTTTTTGTACTTCAACCATTTGCACATCGTTACAACGCTGTATATATACATAATATGACATTGTCTTTATTATTTTGGTGTGTAATGTTTACTGTAATTGTTTTATTGTTCATTTCACTTTTGTATATTATCTACTTCACTTGCTTTGGCAATGTAAACATATGCCATATGCCATGCCAATAAATTCCCTTGAATTGAATTGAGAGAGGGGGGGGGGGCAAAGAGAGAGAAGAGGAGGAAAGAGAGAGAGAGGGAGAGCTAGAGAGAGAGAGAGAGAGGGGGGCAGAGAGAGAGAGAGAGCGAGAGAGGGGGGCAGAGAGAGAGAGAGAGAGAGAGATAAGCTGGAATTTTGTAGGCTTTGACCATTGGTCAGCCGAGTCCATTAGTGAGGATTTGAGAAACGTCTTTGTGGAAACCATAGAAACAGTGCAGCAAAAACGACAACAACGTTTCACTCTTACACACATAAGCCACACGATTTCAGTTTAAACAGTTTGATCTGAGAACTCTAAAAAAAAGTATGTACCTACCTAGTATTTACATAGCAGCATCATAGCAATAAGGTTATAAAATAGTAATAAACTAAGCAGATGACACCTGGACTGACACCATTTTTTAAAAATTTACCAGGTAAATTGACCGAGAACACATTCTCATTTACAGCAACGACCTGGGGAATAGTTACAGGGGAGAGGAATGAGCCAATTGTAAACTGGGGATTATTAGGTGACCGTGATGGTTTGAGGGCCAGATTGGGAATTTAGCCAAGACACCCGGGGTTAACACCCCTACTCTTACGATAAGTGCCATGGGATCTTTAATGACCTCAGAGAGTCAGGACACCCGTTTAACATCCCATCCGAAAGACTGCACCCTACACAGGGCAGTGTCCTGGGGCATTGGGATATTTTTTTAGACCAGAGAAAATAGTGCCTCCTACTGGCCCTCCAACACCACTTCCAGTAGCATCTGGTCTCCCATCCAGGGACTGACCAGGACCAACCCTGCTTAGCTTCAGAAGCAAGCCAGCAGTGGTATGCAGGGTGGTATGCTGCTATGGTAATGTTCAGATTTGACCTCTCATTCTCTTGTAGGACAGGCTTGTGAGCACGAGGAGATTTGGACATTTACAAGAGGAGGGAAGGACTCTTGACAGATGCTCAATGTAATTATTTATCTTCACACAATGCCGATAACATCTTAGAGGTAGAGCTGTATGTCTTTTGACAAATGTGTTATTTTTGTCATCATAACTGCCATGTGTAGAAACTTGTCGCTGGACACAGAACTTCAGTTCCAAGATTCAGCGGTACACCAGAGAGTTACCGACATGTATATATGACATCTGTATGTTTAATGTTTACACATATCTGACATGGAAGCAATGGATGACTTGCAACTACTACAACACTGTCTGCAAGTTCAATTCCTGGAAAGCAATGACAGAACTGATTTTGAGAGCACAGACTTGCCTGTGTTGCCTCCCGCAAATCTCTCCGTCCAGACAGAACCGAACACACACACACACACGCACACACACACACACACACACACACACACACACACACACACACACACACACACACACACACACACACACACACACACACACACACACACACACACACACACACACACACACACACACACACACACACCACCAGATGGAACTGAGCTGGGCCCCTTCAACAAGGCTGCCCTCTCTGCTCGGTAGAAACTCTGACAGGAAAGTATGTAGGCTTCTGTTTGCTGAGTATTTCCCCACCTGAATAGCTGGCCCCCGACCCAGAACGGACTGAATGTGGACATTGTCAAGAGAGAGAAGTAGACTAGGCTATCCAGGGTGGAGGTACTGGACGGATTGTTGATCAGGCGGCCAAAGTAGGTTGGTGTGTGTGTGTGTGTGTGTGTGTGTGTGTGTGTGTGTGTGTGTGTGTGTGTGTGTGTGTGTGTGTGTGTGTGTGTGTGTGTGTGTGTGTGTGTGTGTGTGCGTGCGTGCGTGTGTGCGTGTGTCTCCTGTGGTGAGAATGAACAGCAGCATAGTGGTGAGGAGATTCATACTTACATCAACATGGAAAATTAAAAACAACCCTCTCCATCTCACACACAGATGGACTGCTATTTTCTTACAACATCAGTGTTATTTTTATCAAGGAAAGGCCCAATAGTGTGATTATATTTTTTTCAAAAAAGCAACCAATAGATATTGTCCCGTATAAATAAATATTGTCTCAAGAAATTCCTAAAATATATGTTTGCAGAGTACATTCCAAATTCATTGTTCAATAGAGAGGAAAAATCTTCTGTAAAAAAAAACCCAGTGGGGATTATGTGACACAGATTCATACAGTATCTAAATTTGATTTCAATGGGGTCCATATGGAACCAACCTACACCAGAGGCCACTGTGGGGCGACATTACACTGGCTGTCCTGCAGTGTTGTGTGCGAGACCACCTAAAGCGAGACCGATTCAGGACCAAGATCGGTGCTAATCGAGTCAATCAAGTCAAGATCAAGACCAAAAGGAGGAGGGTGAGGAGGGGGGGGGGGACCGAGTCAAGACAGAGACCAGAAAAATGCAAGTCCAATTCAAGACCATGATTGTAATTATGTCAAATCGCCAACCTTAATAACAGTTAAAAATGTCCAGTATTTTGGGTTCATATTTCAGAATTTTTTACAATTCTTTAAACGTTCAGATTGGTGAAGAAATGCATGCTGAGGGAAAATAGAGAGCCATTCTAAAAATAACTAGTAAGAGCAACTTTCAAACAACTTTCAAACTTTCAAACACCACTGTTCCGTACCAGCGACTTCAAATAAAATCTAATCACATTTTATTGGTCACATACACATATTTATCAGATGTTATTTCTGGTGTAGCGAAATGCTTGTGTTCCTAGCTCCAACAGTAGAGTAATAACCAAAAATAGACAACAGTACACACGTATCTAACAAGTAAAATAATGGAATCAAGAAATATAGAAATATTAGGACGAGCAATGTCGGAGTCTGGAGTATATGTACACTACCAGTCAAAAGTTTGGACACAACTACTCATTCAAGGGTTTTTCTTTATTTGTACTATTTTCTACATTGTAGAATTATAGTGAAGACATCAAAACTATGAAATAATACATATGGAGTCATAAAGTAACCAGAAAAGTGTTAAACAAATCAAAATATATAATATAGACTCTTCAAAGTGAAGGAAATGCAACCAACAAGTGCTCAGCATATGTGGGAATTTCTTCAAGACTGTTGGAAAAGCATTCCAGGTGAAGCTGGTTGAGAGAATGCCAAGAGTGTGCAAAGCTGTCCTCAAAACCAAGGGTGGCTACTTTGAAGAATCTCAAATATAAAATATATTTTGATTTCACATTTTTTTGGTTACTACATGAAGAGTCCATATGTGTTATTTCATAGTTTTGATGTCTTCACTATTATTCTACAACGTAGAAAATAGTACAACTAAAGAAAAACCCTTGGATGAGTAGGTGTGTCCTGACTTTGATTGGTACTATATATATATATATATATAGGGTTCGAGGCCTGCTCCCTGCCTGTTTCATTACTATATATATATATATATATATAGTAATGAAACAGGCAGGGAGCAGGCCTCGAACCCTAGCCCGAGGTCCAGCGTGCTATCGACTGTGCGCCAAAAGCATGCTCAAACGGCGGGTCGATATCCGCCCAGGGTCGTTACACTATATATGTAAATATGTGATGGGATGTATAGACAATATGCATATGGTAATGGTTTGAATAAGTAGTATATCAGAAGAATATTATATGTACAGGAATAGTTCAATAGGACAGGCCTTGACAAGAATACAGTATATACATATGAAATGGGTAAAACAGATTTAAAGACATTCTGATGAGCGCAACAAAGTTTGAGGATATTTTATCAATGAAAGAAGAAATCAGCAATCTTACCAGTAAATTAGCAAGCCCAGGTTTCAATAGGCGATAAGAAATGAATGTGTCATGAAAGAAGCGTGGATATTTGACCTGGTATAGCGGTTTTATGCGCTGACTGAATGGGAGCTGATAATCAGGCTCAGAGGTTTTTTTTTAATGAGCTGGTCTCGGAAATAAATTACGAGTCCTCACTTTCCAAGATCGAGTCAATATCGAGTAAAAATGTATCCGACACCAAGACAATACTCTCAATGGGGTCTCAAGACCGGACAGTACAACACTGCTGTCCTGTCCGGTGTGTATGGTAGCCGGTAGCAATCACAGCGAAGGGTGGCGCTATTTCACCTAGTGACCGTGGTCTGAAAATGTTTTTTTGATGACACTGCGATGGTAGTAGTTAGTAAGCAGCAGTAATGCTGTGTTCAACTACTTGTGGGAACTTGGAAACTCGGAAATGTCCGACTTGCTAACTGGTTATAGTTATACACGTGCCGTGTTGAACGACTCATCAAGTCGGACATTTCTTAGGTCATAGTTCCGACTAGCATTTTAACGCGGCCTAAGTAGGCAGGCACCCCTCACGAGCGATCTATTGTGATCATCGGTTCGCACAGCTGGTCTGTTCTCCTACCGAAAAGGGAACGGAACACTCGCTACGGCTTCTTTTCCACCAGGTTCTAACTTCGAATCCTCAATAGTCATGCTGGAAGCGACACCTTCGCAGATTTAGGCGACATTATTGGAGATAATAAACTAGCACACGCAGACAACAAAGTATTCCTCTTTTTACGGCGTGTGGAAAGACTGCATCCGGACTGAAAAGAAACTCCGGGGACGGGGACACTGGTCGGAACAACGCACATCGTTTCTGGTGAGCGCTATAGTTACATTTTCTTATGGGTCCTTTGCAATATTGCAACAAATGTTAGCCTACTGTACAAGTGGCTTGGTGATAACCGCTTGAGGTGGCTACATTCATACAACAACAACGACAAGACACATTCTACCCTGCATTGTCACAAAATGGGGTAGCAATGTTTTCTTCACTGCTGTGTGTTTGTCAATGCCTTTCAGTTTGTTATTGTGGGGGACAGGCTGTTTTCTATTGGAGTTATCCTAGGCTTTGGGATGTAAACTGGATACCCTCTCCACTGAGAATGATTACACGTTTAAAAGGCACGCCGCTACTATCATGTTTTATGTGGGATAGATAAGTGTGCACTATTTGTTGCTGAATTCGCAGAAATATGTTCTTGTTTGATAAGGAAAGGTACAATTATTTCCCAAAACGGGGTTTAAGAGGAACCAAAATAAAATATTAATTTGAAACATATTTGGCAAAAAAACACATTATCCCTGTTAGTTTAGAATGTAGGCTTATGTGGGCGTGTATTGGGTAAATCAATTTAAATTCAAACACTTTTTTGACAGCATCCCTTTTGATATAAACAACATTCCATACGTTTGCCCATGGAAGAAGTCGTCAGAAAGTTACATTTTTGGACCTGAATGCCGAAACATTCAAGAGATAACGCTGCTCGAAGTTGTCTCATTCTGCATCCCCCCCCCCCAAACCATGAGACATCCAAGTCTTCATCACTGTAAAATATACACTGTTGTTTGATATCATTTATAAGCTTACAAACGATTTGATCTATTTTAATATTTATTGAAAATGTAAAAGAAAAAAATGTTTTGGGTAATTTTTAAACAATGTCAAATATTTTAAAAAAAATGCGTAAGCCACTTTTTCTCATATTATTATAACAATTCATTTAATTTGTAAAGCGCTTCTCACACCCAAGCCTCCCCCCCGCCCCCCTCAAAAAACCCGATCCAAAACACACAACATAGACCACTAACAAAGCTACATAATGGTGTCGTCAGATCCGAGGGACAAGAGAACAGAATTAGCAGAGGTCCTTGAAAGCTTTTCTTAAGCTGTACCTTAAAGGAGGACAGAGATTCTGCATTATATTGTTGCTTACACCCTATTTCACATCATCTGAGGTTTTTGTGTTGTGCCTGTCATCGGTTGAGACACAACATGCTCTTGAATACAGGATGGGTTGTTATTTCAGTCATAGAAATATAATGAATAGAATGGACCTATCCCTTCAGACCACTGCAATTTAGCTGGTACACCTTTTAAATTGAATTGAAATGTTAACTTGTAATTACTACCATAAACATGATCGCTGGTCCACCCACTGTTGAATGCCAACTTAAATGGTCACGTCTGGGCAGGGTAGCCTAGTGGTTAGAGCATTGGGCTAGTAACCGGAAGGTTGCAAGTTCAAATCCCCGAGCTGACAAGGTACAAATCTGTCGTTCTGCCCCTGAACAGGCAGTTAACCCACTGTTCCTAGGCCGTCATTGAAAATAAGAATTTGTTCTTAACTGACTTGCCTGGTTAAATAAAGGTGTAAAAAAAAAAAATCTATATTTCCATGATTACAATAGGTTTCCTATGGATGATTGACAGTATCATTTAAAAACAACAGATATTCCCATTCAAGTCAATATTCTCTGAAGTGTGGACCTCCAACCATCTTTATACCATTTGAATGTTGACATTAATATTTGATTACCATTTTATTGCATGCTGTCTCAACCGAGGGCAGCACAACACAAACCGTAGACGATGGCAAATAGGATCTAAGCTACATCTGTAAATATATTTTAAAAAATCGGAGTTTACACGTTTTTAGATAATTAGCGTTAAATGTCAATTATTTTATAATAAAAAAATAATAATCTGAAACCCTGTTTGTAAACTTTTTAAAACGATATCAATCTAAACCATTTGTCTTTCCCGGTGTTGAAGATGTGCAGGGCTCTACACAGTGCGACCATTTTACTCTCCTACGTGCATAAATAGTTTTATGTGCGACCTGGAAGTTAAATTTAGGACCCACCAGTACACCCAGAAAAATGAAGGATTATAGCTTCAATACCTCAAATATTTTTCATTTGTGCGCCTACATTTTTCAACTTAGGCACACCTGTGCTCCTTGTAATTTAAAAAAAAATGTTTTAACGTTTCAGTGTGAAGCTATGACATGGATGGTCTTATGGTATAGTGGGGTATGCAAAAAATGGGGCAATTTTGAGCACCTGTAATCTCTTGAATGTGTTGGCGTTCAGGTCCAAGAAGTCACTTTCTGAGCACTTCTACAATGGGCTTTATATGTATGTAAGGTTTCATTGAAATCAAAAGGGCTGCTGTCAAAAAGTGACTGAATTCAAAATGGATTGACCGTGTTATTGTGAAGTGATGATACCCAACATTGATTTACTGACCCGCATTTGAAATCTCTCGTGCTTTATGTGTTTCATGTGGACCCCTAGGAAGAGGCGCTGCTGCATGTGCAGTAGTTAATGGGGATCCTGATAATCTAAACCTGTTTGTTTTTCCCCAAAAATATTTCTAGAACAAAATCATTTTTGAATGAAATCCTTTTAAAATTAAATCCTTAGTGTATATATGCCAATCATCTCGCAAAAGGCTTTAGTCTACTTTTATGTAAAAACCTACATTCTGTACATTATATTTAACTCAATTAATAGAGAATGGATTGCATCCAACATCCCAGAGAAATATTAGTGATTATCTACACTTTTTTTTTTGTTTGAATTTGTGTCGTGTGGAGATCAAATGTTATTTGTCACATGCGCCAAATACAACGGGTGTAGACCTTACAGTGAAATGCTGACTTATACAAGCCCTTAACCAACAACGCAGTTCTAGAAATGGAGTTAAACTTTATTTAGTAAATATTTTCTTAAAAAATCTAATCAAAGTAACACAATACATTTACATAACAATAACGAGGCATACAGGGGGTACTGAGTCAATGTGCGGGGGTACAGGTTAGTCGAGGTAATTTGTAAAGTGACTATGCATAGATAATAAACAGCGAGTAGCAGCAGCATAAAAACAAGGGGGGGGGGGGGGGTGTCAATGTAAATAGTCTGGGTGGCCATTTGATTAATTGTTCAGCAGTCTTATGGCTTGGGGGTAGAAGCTGTTAAGGAGCCTTTTGGTCTGAGACTTGGCGCTTCGGTATAGCAGAGAGAACAGTCTGACTTGGCTGACTGGAGTCTTTGACACTTTTCTGGGCCTAGTATAGAGGTCCTGGGTGACAGGAGGCTTGGGCCCCAGTGATGTATTAAGCCATACGCACTACCCTCTGTAGTGCTGTACCGTCGGATGCCGAGCAGTTGCCATACCAGGCGGTGATGCAACCAGTCAGGATGCTCTCGATGGTGCAGCTGTAGAACTTTTTGAGGATCTGGTGACCTATGCTAAATCTTTTCAGTCTCCTGGGGAAGAGAAGGTGGTGTTGTGCCCTCTTCACAACTTTCTTGGTGTGTTTGGATATGAAGGCGGGGACAATACTAAACTCAGCAAAAAATGAAACGTCCCTTTTTCAGAACCCTGTCTTTAAAAGATAATCTGTAAAAATCCAAAATAACTTCACAGATCTTCATTGTAAAGGGTTTAAACACTGTTTCCCATGCTTGTTCAATGAACTATAAACAATTAATGAACATGCACCTGTGGAACGGTCGTTAAGACACTAACAGCTTACAGACGATAGGCAATTAAGGTCACAGTTATGAAAACTTAGGACACTAAAGAGGCCTTTCTACTGACTCTGAAATACACCAAAAGAAAGCTGCCCAGGGTCCCTGCTCATCTGCGTGAATATGCCTTAGCCATGCTGCAAGGAGGCATGAGGACTGCAGATGTGGCCAGGGCAATATATTGAAATGTCCGTACTGTGAGACGCCTTAGACAGCGCTACAGGGAGACAGGATGGACAGCTGATCATTTTCGCAGTGGCAGACCACGTGTAACACCTGTACAGGATCGGTACATCCGAACATCACACCTGTGGGACAGGTACAGGAAGGCAACAACAACTGCCCGAGTTACACCAGGAACGCAAATCAAATCAAATCAAATTTTATTTGTCACATACACATGGTTAGCAGATGTTAATGCGAGTGTAGCGAAATGCTTGTGCTTCTAGTTCCAACAATGCAGTAATAACAAGTAATCTAACTAACAATTCCAAAACTATACTGTCTTGTACACAGTGTAAGGGGATAAAGAATATGTACATAAGGATATATGAATGAGTGATGGTACAGAGCAGCATAGGCAAGATACAGTAGATGGTATCGAGTACAGTATGTACAAATGAGATGAGTATGTAAACAAAGTGGCATAGTATAAAGTGGCTAGTGATACATGTATTACATAAGGATACCGTCGATGATATAGAGTACAGTATATACGTATGCATATGAGATGAATAATGTAGGGTAAGTAACATTTATATAAGGTAGCATTGTTTAAAGTGGCTAGTGATATATTTACATCATTTCCCATCAATTCCCATTATTAAAGTGGCTGGAGTTGAGTCAGTGTCAGTGTGTTGGCAGCAGCCACTCAGTGTTAGTGGTGGCTGTTTAACAGTCTGATGGCCTTGAGATAGAAGCTGTTTTTCAGTCTCTCGGTCCCAGCTTTGATGCACCTGTACTGACCTCGCCTTCTGGATGATAGCGGGGTGAACAGGCAGTGGCTCGGGTGGTTGATGTCCTTGATGATCTTTATGGCCTTCCTGTGACATCGGGTGGTGTAGGTGTCCTGGAGGGCAGGTAGTTTGCCCCCGGTGATGCGTTGTGCGGACCTCACTACCCTCTGGAGAGCCTTACGAGCCTTACGCACAATCCCTCCATCAGTGCTCAGACTGTCCGCAATAGGCTGAGAGAGGCTGGGCTGAGGGCTTGTAGGCCTGTTGTAAGGCAGGTCCTCACCAGACATCACCGGCAACAATGTTGCCTATGGGCACAAACCCACCAACGCTGGACCAGACAGGACTGGAAAAAAAGTGCTCTTCACTGACGAGTCACGATTTTGTCTCACCAGGGGTGATGGTCGGATTTGCGTTTATCGTCGGAGGAATGAGCGTTACACCGATGCCTGTACTCTGGAGCGGGATCGATTTGGAGGTTGGAGGGTCCGTCGTGGTCTGGGGTGGTGTGTCACGGCATCATCGGACTGAGCTTGTTGTCATTGCAGGCAATCTCAATGCTGTGCGTTACAGGGAAGACATACTCCTACCTCGTGGTACCCTTCCTGCAGGCTCATCCTGACATGACCCTCCAGCTTGTCAATGTCACCAACCATACTGCTTGTTCTCTGCGTGATTTCCTGCAAGACAGGAATGTCAGTGTTCTGCCATGGCCAGCGACGAGCCCGGATCTCAATCCCATTGAGCACGTCTGGGACCTGTTGAATCGGAGGGTGAGGGCTTGAGCCATTCCCCCCCAGAAATATCCGGGAACTTGCAGGTGCCTTGGTGGAAGAGTGGAGTAACATCTCACAGCAAGAACTGGCAAATCTGGTGCAGTCCATGAGGAGGAGATGTACTGCTGTACTTAATGCAGCTGGTGGCCACATCAGATACTGACTGTTACTTTTGATTTTGACCCCTCCCCCTTTGTTCAGGGACACATTATTCCATTTCTGTTAGTCACATGTCTGTGGAACTTGTTCAGTTTATGTCTCAGTTGTTGAATCTTGTTATGTTCATACAAATATTTACAAATGTTAAGTTTGCTGAAGAAGATAAACGCAGTTGACAGTGAGAGGACGTTTCTTTTTTTTGCTGAGTTGAGTTCACTATTTTTCCAAGGCAAAAATTAAAACGTGAAGCAGACCAAACTCTTTGGTCCTCTAAAAATCTGTAGTATGTAAAATATTGTTTGTTTATAGCTTGGAAAATAAATCAATGTGACTCTGGATGACAACATAATAGTTGCCAACATTACGGCAGTTTTCCGAAATAAGTTAAATCTGCTTTTTTTTGTTTCCTTGTCACAGTACAGGTATCGTCCCGGCCCTACTAGATACATGGTGATACATTAGTTGGCATGATGGAGCTTGGCAGACAGAACCCTGTAGAGCAGCTTTACAGTACAGACTACAGGAGGGTGTTTCTCTGGGTTCACTTCAAGGATGACTCAAGTGGTAGTCAGTCATTTTCATGGTATTCCTTCCGTGTGTGTGGGAAGACGTCATTGTTCTGAATGTGATCTCACTCAGCCTGAGGGACCGTGTACACACACACTATAGACTACACTTCCTTTGTAAAGCTAGTGCCTGCTCTGGGCCAGAACTCCCCTGTGTATCTAGCCTGGAGCTAGCTGTTATTAGTGTATTGATTACCGGTATTGTAAAGTTGGAATAACCAGTGTGTGTATATATTGTTACTCTGTTGGATATTGTTGGAGTCAAGACCATTTCAAAGAATTGGAAAGTAATTTGACCCAAGCTCTGGTGGAAAGTATGTCAGCCTGAGTTCATGTGTAGACCTGGTTGTGGGACTGCTATTTTTTGTTTTTAGAAATTGTATTTATTTTACCTTTAAAATAGGCAAGTCAGTTAAGAACAAATTCTTATTTTCAATGACGGTTTAACTGCCTGTTCAGGGGCAGAACGACAGATTTTGTACCTTGTCAGCTCGGGGATTTGAACTTGCAACCTTTCAGTTACTAGTCCAATGCTCTAACCACTAGGCTACGCTAACCGCCCTGAAATGTCAAGCTGTTGTGCCTAAAGGCGTCTGCCTGCTTCCTGGCCGAAGCGGTTTGGAAGAGTTTGTTCATCTGACAACATTTTGTGACGTTTTTGTTTGTTCTGGACTTTGGTGAGGGTTTTTTTTCCAGCTGTTTGGGCGTTTTCTGAAGGCAAGCCACAGTTCGGAGCTAAAGTCTACGCCCCTCCATCGGTGATTGGTCAACACTAGGGATTCTTTGTTGTCATTCATTGAGAGATGACTCATTTTCATGCAAATTCTTTCATTGACAAATACAGCACGGAACTGAGATTAATTCAGACTATTTAGATGTAAAATTGCGCGACTAAGATTTCCTCTGCAAACATGTCAAATGAATGACAGATTTCTTGAGTTATCTGAGATTAATTCAGACTATTTTGAGTTAGCCATGTATTTACTACGGCGTCTCAAAATGGACAAACAGTACTATAACAGATTGAACAATGAGACAGATATTTCACTGGATGTATAAATGTGAAGACCCTGCTTGGCGTTTCCACCCACTACCAAATATGGTAGTAAGAGGAAGCCCACTGGCGGGCAGTGGGAGAAGATGGAACGAGATGGATTGAGCACATTTTCTCATCAACGAAACATTTGATCGCAATACAGTTTTCTGTTCCCAGACCTAGAATGAACAGGTTTGTATGATGATGCTGGAATGTGCCAATAGGATCTCTCTCGCTCATGCTTGGCTCTGCCTCCCTCCTTGCTTGTTCTGCTTTTTAAAAAGTTTTTCATGCGAACGTCTTTTGAAGGGATTATGCGAGCACATTCGTTCGGCTAGCAGCGTTCGGCTAAGTGCCAGCCAAACTGAACCGTGCTGACACCTTAACCTGTTAGAGCTCTAGGGGCGCTATTTCATTTTTGGATAAAAAACGTTCCCGTTTTAAGCGTGATATTTTGTCACGAAAAGATGGACAGTTTTGGAAAGAAAACACTCTGAAGTTTCAGAATCTGCAAAGATTTTGTCTGTAAGTGCCCCAGAACTCATTCTACAGGCGAAACCAAGATGATGCATCACCCAGGAATTAGCAGAATTTCTGAAGCTCTGTTTTCCATTCTCTCCTTATATGGCTGTGATTGCGCAACGAATGAGCCTACACTTTCTGTCGTTCGCCCAAGGTCTTAGCAGCATTGTGACGTATTTGTAGGCATATCATTGGAAGATTGACCATAAGAGACTACATTTTCCAAGTGTCCGCCTGGTGTCCTGCGTCGAATTCGGTGCGCAATTGCCAGCTGCTTCTACTTTACCATTTGATTCAGGGGAGAAAGCATGTGTCCAAGAACGATGTATCAATGAAGAGATATGTGAAAAACACCTTGATGATTGATTCTAAACAACGTTTGCCATGTTTTCAGTCGATATTATGGAGTTCATTTGGAAAAAAGTTCGCGTTTTGAGGACTGAATTTTCGGATTTTTTTTGGTAGCCAAATGTGATGTATAAAACGGAGCTATTTCTAATACACAAGGAATCTTTTTGGAAAAACTGAGCATCTGCTATCTAACTGAGAGTATCCTCGTTGAAAACATCAGAAGTTCTTCAAAGGTAAATGATTTTATTTGAAGGCTTTTATGTTTTTGTTAATGTTGCGTGCTGGATGCTAACGCTAATGCTAACGCTAAATGCTAACGCGAAATGCTAACGCTAGCTAGCTACTTTTACACAAATGATTGTTTTCCTATGGTTGAGAAGCATATTTTGAAAATCTGAGATGACAGTGTTGTTTACAAAAGGCTAAGCTTGAGAGATGGCATATTTATTTCATTTCATTTGCGATTTTCATAAATAGTTAACGTTGTGTTATGCTAATGAGCTTGCTGATAGATTTACACAATCCTGGATACAGGGGTTTTTTCATAGCTAAACGTGACGCAGAAAACGGAGCGATTTGTCCTAAACAAATAATCTTTCAGGAAAAATTGAACATTTGCTATCTGAGAGTCTCCTCATTGAAAACATCTGAAGTTCTTCAAAGGTAAATGATTTTATTTGAATGCTTTTCTGTTTTTTTGTGTAAATGTTGCCAGCTGAATGCTAATGCTAAATGCTACGTTAGCCATCAATACTGTTACACAAATGCTTGTTTTGCAATGGTTGAGAAGCATATTTTGAAAATCTGAGATGACAGTGTTGTTAACAAAAGGCTAAGCTTGAGAGCTAGCATATTTATTTCATTTCATTTGCGATTTTCATGAATAGTTAACGTTGCGTTATGGTAATGAGCTTGAGTCTGTATTCACGATCCCGGATCCGGGATGGGGAGATCAGAAAGGTTAAAGAACCCGGTTCTACAGCTGCACAATTGACAGCGCCATCACCGCCTGGTATGGCAACTGCCCCGCCCTCAACCGAAAGGCCCTACAGACGTTGGTGCGGAAGGCCCAATACATCACTGGGGGCCAGCTCCCTGCCCTCCAGGACATCTACACCAGGAGATGTCAGAGGAAGGCCCGAAAGATCCAGTCACCTGAGCCACAGACTTAACTCTATTACCATCTGGCAAGCGGTACCAGAGTATCAGGTCTCGCACCAACAGGCTCCAAGACAGCCTTTACCACCAGGCCAATCAGACTGCTGAAAAGCTAAACCTAGCTGTCTCCCTGAACAGTCCTGCACCTTAGTGACTATATGCACGGACTACTTACACTCACTCACTCACTCACTCACTCACTCACTCACTCACTCACTCACTCACACACACAATGGAATTGACCCCAGCTGCTGTTCTAATATATACTATTGATTCCACTACCCACTTTATATTTGTAAATACAGTCCATTGCTACAATGCATAGCTGAAAATCTGTCCACGATCATTTAGCCCACGTTGTTAATCATTTTTGTATGGAGGTCAATGAGTGTTGAGTTTGGTCAAAAAAATATGTAATTGCTAATTTGGTACGTGAGGCTTATTTGATAGAATAAAAGTTTTTATTTTATTTAACCTTTTATTTAACTAGGCAAGTCAGTTAAGAATAAATTATTATTTACAATGATGGCCAAGGAACAGTGGGTTAACCGCCTTGTTCAGGGGCAGAACGGCAGATTTTTACCTCATCAGCTCGGGGATTCAATCTAGCAACCTTTCGGTTACTGGCCCAACGCTCTAACCACTAAGCTACCTACTGCCCCAGTAATGGTTAGGTTGCTTCGAATGCACTGATATAAGTGGATGCGAGTGGCATTTCGGGCAACTTTGGGGGGGAAAAAGACAATCTGAGTTGTGCCTGGTGTCATAGAGATAGATGACTCATCATGGATATAACCCATTTTAGCATGGAGTTTGCCATTGATGGCTCCACCATTTTAAAGTAGTCAACTTGGTAGGGATTCCTATGAGTTGG
This sequence comes from Oncorhynchus mykiss, assembly GCF_013265735.2. Classification (NCBI taxonomy): domain Eukaryota; kingdom Metazoa; phylum Chordata; class Actinopteri; order Salmoniformes; family Salmonidae; genus Oncorhynchus; species Oncorhynchus mykiss. The sequence goes on from NC_048566.1 coordinate 94,900,937, forward strand.
GAGAAATCAGCCAATGAAGAAGAAAATTGACTACATTAAAATGGAGATAGCTTTGATGCTATCACAGAGGCTATAATGGCACAGATACAAAGATGAGTCGCTCTCTCTCATTGGCTAGAATGGTCCCACCTGATCTTGGTTCCCCCTGCATGCCTTCATCTTTAAGGACATGTTTTTCTGTTGTTAGAGCAGTCACATGTCTATCTTGTCACCATAGACAATCTTTTTTTTTTGTCTTTCTTTGTCTTTGATACTCTGATTGGTTAGAGATGATCCTATCGCTGATGACTTTTGTACAACACCTCTCGTGCCCCTCATCACCACAAACGACTTCACTAAATGTCAGTCTCAGACTAAAGTATGCGGTGAACAACAGAGTAACAAAGAATTTAGTGTGAGTCGTCAGGCTATGCCAAAACTCCATCCCACACAAAACAGGCTGAAATTTCAGCTGTCTTTTTAAACAGCTCTTACACTGAAAGGTTATTTATCGTAATTTTCACAATTTTAGAGTATTATTTAAATCTCAGTGTGGTATTATTTCTATAAAACACAGGAAAATCACATTTGTTACTGCACAGGGCCTTTTTAAGCAGCCAGACCAATGACAGCTAGCTGAAGGTTAGTGTCGCCTCTCACTAGTCCCCAACAGAGCAGCTGCCATGACACGCTCGCGCGCACATGGAATCCACACCACACACTCCCCATTCCTGTAACTCCGGTCTATAAATAACCATTCATACCAAGTCTTCCTCTATCTCTGCTGTATTAACATAATAGAACTCTGCCACCCAGGCTCCCAAAGCAGCCCCTCCTGAAATGCAGTTGCCGTAGACAACAAATCTTAGTGAGCAAATTTAGCTCCCTGGCCTGTCACCCAACTCTCTCACTTTGCAGTCAGCCTGAAAAACAGACGCGCCCGCATCGCCATGCACCTCCCAAATGTGGTAACAATGTGTAGGGCTCTGTATAGCTCCGCATTGACATGATTGGTTGACGGTAGGTGGGGGCGGGACATCCTGTATCAACACAAACTCACTTCCTTGACAACAGCTCTGCGCTGAGGCCGTGTCACCGAAAATGCTGCACGGTCAATGCAGACGTCAGATTGACCATACACAAAGCACTTCTCTCCTCAAAATGCGCGCTCTCCTGCCAGTTTGTGCACTTATATTGTTTTAATCAATTCATTGTGTGAATTATTTGATTGTTAGTGTATGTCAATTCCCCATTGCATATATCACCCGAGTACATTTAATGTCATGCTCTGATCCAGAGGAAATGTCATAAAATAGGCCTACTTCTTATTGGTGCTTGACTTGGACTGAAATAGGTTCCAGTACTCATTTTGGGTGCTGGTACTGTTTATATTTAGGTGCAGGAGCTCCACAATACTTTTGAGCTAATATTCTATAAGAGGAACAGGAACTCGAGCAGTAGAACATTTGTGGCAGCAGGTAGCCTAGTGGTTAGAATGTTGGGCCAGTTACCGAAAGGTTCAAAGATTGAATCCCTGAGCTGACAAGGTTGACTAAAAAATATGTTGTTCTGCCCCTGAAAAAGGCAGTTAACCCATGGCTCCCTAGTAGGCCATCATTGAAAATACAAATTTGTTCTTAACTCTTGATACTAGCCATCCCGGATCCGGGATCGTGAATACAGCCTCAAGCTCATTACCATAACGCAACGTTAACTATTCATGAAAATCGCAAATGAAATGAAATAAATATGCTAGCTCTCAAGCTTAGCCTTTTGTTAACAACACTGTCATCTCAGATTTTCAAAATATGCTTTTCAACCATAGCAAAACAAGCATTTGTGTAACAGTATTAATAGCTAGCGTAGCATTTAGCGTAGCATTCAGCGGGCAACATTTTCACAAAAACAAGAAAAGCATTCAAATAAAATCATTTACCTTTGAAGAACTTCGGATGTTTTCAATGAGGAGACTCTCAGTTAGATAGCAAATGTTCAGTTTTTCCAAAAATATTCTTTGTGTAGGAGAAATCGCTCCGTTTTGTTCAAAACCGAGAAAAAAAACCCTGAAAATTCAGTCATCAAAACGCCAAACTTTTTTCCAAATTAACTCCATAATATCGACTGAAACATGGCAAACGTTGTTTAGAATCAATCCGCAAGGTGTTTTTCACATATCTCTTCGATGATAGAAGTCTGCTTTCTCCTCTGAATCCCATGGAAGAATGCTTGCAGCTGAAGATTACGCACCAATTTCGACAAAGGACACCGGGCGGACACCTGGTAAATGTAATCTCTTATGACCAATCTTCCAATGATATGCCTACAAATACGTCACAATGCTGCAGACACCTTAGGGAAACGGCAGAAAGTGTAGGCTCATTCCTTACGCATTCACAGCCATATAAGGAGACAATGGAAAACAGCGCCTCAAAAATTTTGCTCACTTCCTGTTTGAAGTTTCATCTTGGTTTCGCCTGTAGCATCAGTTCTGGGGCACTCACAGACAATATATTTGCAGATTTGGAAACGTCAGAGTGTTTTCTTTCCAAAGCTGTCAATTCCATGCATAGTCGAGCATCTTTTCGTGACAAAATATTGCGCTTAAAACGGGCATGTTTTTTTTTTAATCCAATAATGAAATAGCGCCCCCATAGTTTCAAGAGGTTAACTGACTTGCCTAGTTAAAATGATTATTTAAAAAAATATATATTTTAAGTTCCTTGCAGACAGGCCATGTGTAGCCAGGATATTTTCTAACTGCAGGCTGCAATGTTTTTTATTTGTTGGCTTTATTTAGGCTATTTTTTACATATTTACATACATACACAAAAAGGTTGCAGACTCCTCGTGTAATCAGACGAGCTCAATGCATATAGTTGATTGTATTAAAACACGCAGGGTGTGTCGGTCTATACAGTGGGGCAAAAAAGTATTTAGTCAGCCACCAATTGTGCAAGTTCTCCCACTTAAAAAGATGAGAGAGGCCTGTAATTTTCATCATAGGTACACTTCAACTATGACAGACAAAATGATAAAAACATTGTAGGATTTTTAATGAATTTATTTGCAAATTATGGTGGAAAATAAGTATTTGGTCACCTACAAACAAGCAAGATTTCTGGCTCTTACAGACCTGTAACTTCTTCTTTAAGAGGCTCCTCTGTCCTCCACCTGTATTAATGGCACCGGTTTGAACTTGTTATCAGTATAAAAGAAACCTGTCCACAACCTCAGTCACACTCTAAACTCCACTATGGCCAAGACCAAAGAGCTGTCAAATGACACCAGAAACAAAATTGTAGACCTGCACCAGGCTGGGAAGACTGAATCTGCAATAGGTAAGCAGCTTGGTTTGAAGAAATCAACTGTGGGAGCAATTATTAGGAAATGGAAGACATACAAGACCACTGATAATCTCCCTTGATCTGGGGCTCCACGCAAGATCTCACCCCGTGGGGTCAAAATGATCACAAGAACGGTGAGCAAAAATCCCAGAACCACACGGGGGGACCTAGTGAATGACCTGCAGAGAGCTGGAACCAAAGTAACAAAGCCTACCATCAGTAACACACTACGCCGCCAGGGACTCAAATCCTGCAGTGCCAGACGTGTCCCCCTGCTTAAGCCAGTACATGTCCAGGCCCGTCTGGAGTTTGCTAGAGAGCATTTGGATGATCCAGAAGAAGATTGGGAGAATGTCAGATGAAACCAAAATATAACTTTTTGGTAAAAACTCAACTCGTCGCGTTTGGAGGACAAAGAATGCTGAGTTGCATCCAAAGAACACCATACCTACTGTGAAGCATTGGGGTGGAAACATCATGCTTTGGGGCTGTTTTTCTGCAAAGGGACCAGGACGACTGATAAAGGAAAGAATGAATGGGGACATGTATCGTGAGATTTTGAGTGTAAAACCTCCTTCCATCAGCAAGGGCATTGAAGATGAAACGTGGCTGGGTCTTTCAGCATGACAATGATCCCAAACACACCACCCGGGCAACGAAGGAGTGGCTTCGTAAGAAGCATTTCAAGGTCCTGGAGTGGCCTAGCCAGTCTCCAGATCTCAACCCCATAGAAAATCTTTGGAGGGAGTTGAAAGTCCGTGTTGCCCAGCAACAGCCCCAAAACATCACCGCTCTAGAGGAGATCTGCATGGAGGAATGGGCCAAAATACCAGCAACAGTGTGTGAAAACCTTGTGAAGACGTTTGACCTCTGGCATTGCCAACAAAGGGTATATAACAAAGTATTGAGAAACTTTTGTTATTGACCAAATACTTATTTTCCACCATAATTTGCAAATAAATTCATTAAAAATCCTACAATGTGTTTTTCTGGATTTTTTTTCTCACTTTGTCTGTCATAGTTGAAGTGTACCTATGATGAAAATTACAGGCCTCATCTTTTTAAGTGGGAGAACTTGCACAATTGGTGGCTGACTAAATACTTTTTTGCCCCAGTGTATATGGAAAAATACACTTAAAAAATATATATATTCTATTGGTCGAAAGAGCAGGCGACTTTCGGTCAACCAATGTTTTTTTTGTTGTTGTCGTGGACAGCCTCACAGTACAGACATCTTTACTCCAGCAGGAGAAGGCTGGGTCTGGGGTAAGAACAGCCTCTCTAAAGCTATTAGCGTATATCCCAAATGGCACTTTGTTCCCTATTCAGTGCACTACTTTTGACCAGGACATCTAAAGTTTCTTCCTATTCCCTACATAGTTGGAATAGGGTGTCATTTGTGAGTCAGCCCTAAAGGCCTAAAGAGAACAATGTCTGTGTTTTGAGCCTCTGATATTCTGGCTCCCACCTGCCCTTACTGTCGATAAGGAAGCTCACACACCTCTGTGTGTGTGACTGACTGCTGTGAAATACTATGTGGCAGACAGGCCGAAGCTGTTATGTGGACGAGAGGGGGAGAGAAAGGCTGATAATTGGTGTCCTCTGTGATGATAATGTTGTTGCCTTTTATGTCTCGTGTGTGTGTGTGTGTGTGTGTGTGAGTTGCTGGCTGTTGTGCTTTGTGACTCTCCACAAGGCCAGGGTCTTTGATGAAACCACTCCTGAGTGATTATCTCATTATGAACAAAGCGAAGGCCAGATTACCAAATAGATTTCTCTGGTTATGTCTTAAATAGCACCCTGTTCCCTACTTAGGGCACTACTTTAGACCAGAGCCCTGTGGGATGTAGGCTATCTCTAGCTTAATCTCCATTATGAACAAAGGAACACGGATGTTGCCTCCTGCTCTCCTTTCTGTTTATATGTTGAGCTGGTACACAGCTGGCTGGTAAACAGACAGATAGCATCAGTCCTAGGATTCAGCTGTGTATTTAAGCAATAAGACAAAGGGTGTGGCCAAATCAAATTATATTGGTCACATGCACATATTTAGCAGATGGTATTGGTCACATGCACATATTTAGCAGATGTTATTGCGGGTGTAGTGAAATGCTTGTGTTCCTAGCTCCAACAGTACAGTAATATCTAATAATACACAAGAATACACACATCTAAAAGTAAAATTATGGAATTTAGAAATATTAGGATGAGGAATGTCGGAGTCGTGTGTGTGCACTGCTGAGGAGTATTTCTGTCTGCAATAAAGCCCTATTGTGTGGGGGGGGGGGGGGGGTTGTTATGGTATGGGCAGGCATAAGCTACGGACAACATACACAATTGCATTTTATCAACGGAAATTTGAATGCAGAGATATCGTGATGAGATCCTGAGGCCCATTGTTGTGCCATTCATCCATCACCTCATTCTTCAGCATGATAATGAACAGCCCCATGTTGCAAGGATCTGTAGACAATTCCTGGAAGCTGAAAATGTCCCAGTTCTCCATGGCCTGCATACTCACCAGACATGTCACCCATTGAGCATGTTTGGGATGCTCTGGGATCGACGTGTACGACAGCATGTTCCAGGTCCCGCCAATATCCAACAACTTCGCACAGCCATTGAAGAGGAGCGAGACAACATTCCACAGGCCACAATTATCAAGCCTGTTCAACTCTATGCAAAGGAGAGATGTGTTGTGCTGCATGAGGCAAATGGTGGTCACACCAGATACTGACTGGTTTTCTGATCTACGCTCCTGCCTTCGTTCTGCATCTGTGACCAACGGCTGCAAATCTGTATTCCCAGTCATGTGAAGTCCATCGATTTTAGAGCCTAATGAATTTATTTCCATTGACTGATTTCTTTTTTATGAACTGTAACTCAGTAAAAGCTTTAGAAATGGTTTCACGTTGCATTGTCAATATATTGTTCAATGTAGATCTAAACATTGGGTTAGTGGGAAGGGAAGGAGTGAATTGGAAGCAGTTGAGAGACAGGTGGTTTATCCTCTCTCGCTCTGTCGTCCCCGCCACTCCTCTCTCGCTCTGTCGTCCCCGCCACTCCTCTCTCGCTCTGTCGTCCCCGCCACTCCTCTCTAGCTCTGTCGTCCCCGCCACTCCTCTCTAGCTCTGTCGTCCCCGCCACTCCTCTCTAGCTCGGTCGTCGTCGTCACCTGTGTCAGAGGGTCTGAGTGGCGCTGGCACCAGAGTGCTGATGTGTTGGCAGAAAGGTGATGACAGTAGTCACCTTTGACAGACTGTGTGTGTATGTGGACTAATGATAACAGGGTCCTGGTCGGTCCTCAGAGAAAATAAGACTCAAAGTTGATTAACGCCGCTGCTATAGCAACGACCGCTCTGAGTGACAGCTAGTGTTAAATGCCTGTCTTGCCACAGACTGAGCTCTCTCTCTCGCTCTGTCCCCCACCCGCTGTCTCTCTCCCACTCTGTCCCCCACCCGCTCTGTCCCCCACCCGCTCACTCTCTCTCTCTCGCTCTGTCTCTCTCGCTCTGTCCCCCACCCGCTCTCTCTCTCTCTCTCTCGCTCTGTCTCCCACCCTCTCTCTCTCTGTGTCTCCCACCCGCTCTCTCTCTCGCTCTGTCCCCCACCCGCTCTCTCTCTCTCTCTCTCTCGCTCTGTCTCCCACCCTCTTTCTCTCTGTGTCTCCCACCCGCTCTCTCTCTCGCTCTGTCCCCCACCCGCTCTGTCCCCCACCCGCTCTGTCCCCCACCCGCTCTCTCTCTCTCGGTCTCCCACCCGCTCTGTCCCCCACCCGCTCTCTCTCTCGCTCTGTCCCCCACCCGCTCTCTCTCTCTCTCTCTCGCTCTGTCTCCCACCCTCTTTCTCTCTGTGTCTCCCACCCGCTCTCTCTCTCGCTCTGTCCCCCACCCGCTCTGTCCCCCACCCGCTCTGTCCCCCACCCGCTCTCTCTCTCTCGGTCTCCCACCCGCTCTGTCTCCCACCCGCTCTGTCCCCCACCCGCTCTCTCTCTCGCTCTGTCCCCCACCCGCTCTCTCTCTCTCTCTCGCTCTGTCTCCCACCCTCTCTCTGTGTCTCCCACCCGCTCTCTCTCTCGCTCTGTCCCCCACCCGCTCTGTCCCCCACCCGCTCTGTCCCCCACCCGCTCTCTCTCTCTCGGTCTCCCACCCGCTCTGTTCCCCACCCGCTCTGTCCCCCACCCGCTCTCTCTCTCGCTCTGTCCCCCACCCGCTCTCTCGCTCTGTCCCCCACCCTCTCTCTCGCTCTGTCCCCCACCCGTTATGTGCCCCCACCTGCGCTCTCTCTCTCTCCCGCTCTGTCCCCACCCGCTCTCTCTCTCCCTCTCTCTCGCTCTGTCCCCCACCCGTTCTGTGCCCTCACCCGCTCTCTCTCTCGCTCTGTCCCCCACCCGCTCTCTCTCGCTCTGTCCCCCACCCGTTCTGTGCCCCCACCCGCTTTCTCTCTCTCGCTCTGTCCCCCACCTGTTCTGTGCCCCACCCGCTTTCTCTCTCTCGCTCTGTCCCCCACCCGTTCTGTCCCCCACCCGCTCTCTCTCTCTCTCGCTCTCTCTCTCGCTCTGTCCCCCACCCGCTCTGTCCCCCACCCGCTCTGTCCCCCACCCGCTCTCTCTCTCTCGCTCTGTCCCCCACCCGCTCTCTCTCTCTGTCCCCCACCCGCTCTCTCTCTCTCTCTCTCTCTCTCTCTCGCTCTGTCCCACACCTGCTCTCTCTCGCTCTGTCCCCCACCCGCTCTCTCTCTCTCGCTCTGTCCCCCACCCGCTCTCTCTCTCTGTCCCCCACCCGCTCTCTCTCTCTCTCTCTCTCTCTCTCTCTCTCGCTCTGTCCCACACCTGCTCTCTCTCGCTCTTTTATTTCAGGTCATGAAACATGGAACCAAAACTTTACATGTTGCGTTTATATTTTTGTTCAGGTCTATTAGGTGTACACTGTCTAGACCCTTCAAATATGCAAATTCAGGAAGTGGATTTAGGGGTGCGTTAAGCAGAGCACTGTCAGATACTGTGTTATATTAAAATATGTTATATAGAACAAACATGCCACTCTGATGTGTAAAACAATGAATCATGACAGCTCTATTCATGACATTGTTATCTACAACGTTTGCCTATACTGAACGTAAGGTGGACGACATGTTCTGTTGCCATGCTCAACTCATCTTTCCTCAACTCCTACCTGTTCTGTCTCCAGCTTAGCTTTCCTCAACTCCTGCCTGTTCTGTGTATCCAGCTCAGCTCTCCTCAAAACTCCTTCCTGTTCTGTGTCTCCAGCTCAGCTCTCCTCAAAACTCCTTCCTGTTCTGTGTCTCCAGCTCAGCTCTCCTCAAAACTCCTTCCTGTTCTGTGTCTCCAGCTCAGCTCTCCTCAACTCCTGCCTGTTCTGTGTCGACAGCTCAGCTCTCCTCAAAACTCCTTCCTGTTCTGTCTCCAGTGACCCAGTGTGATGTAAGAGCATGTTCCTGGTAACTCCTGTCTGTGCCCTCGCAGCAGGAAGCCCCACTTCTCTCCTCACAATGAGGGCCTTACATAAGTGTGCTATATTAAAGGCAGCAGCCTAGCATACCTTTCCTTCACTCATGTGTTCATTGTCTTCTCTGACTGATAGAGAAGGCTGCTCTTTACAGGGCCAAGGCTGACTATGGCCTGAGCGAGCTCATTCGTGGTACTGGATCGTACCTGCACAATAGACAAAGGTCAGTAGGTCAGGGCTAGTGACCTCTCTCTCTTCCACTTCCTGTGGGTTGCCCTGCTTCCCGGTCGCCGGTGGGCCCTGTGGCAGTCGCTTGGTCACATGACAGCGTGCTTATGGTGGCGACCACCTTGTTTCCCCCTGCCAGGGCCTGTGTGCCCTGAACCGTACTCCCTCCCCTCCCGCTCCTCTCCCTCTCCTCTCCCATGCATTAACAGTTACAGGATGCTCAGTGCTACAGTAGTGAAAGGACAGTGCTGTTGGTTAGCTTGTGTACTATCCTTTATGGAGCCCAGAGCTGTCATAAGGCCCAGAGCTGTCATAAGGCCCAAAGCTGTCACCCTAACCCTAAGGCCTAGACTTTTTTGGTTACTAGATGATTTCATACGTGTTATTTCATAGTTTTGATGCCATCACTATTATTCTACAATGTAGAAAATAGTAAAAATAAAAAACCCTTGAATGAGTAGGTGTTTATGTATGAAGACGGAAGTTTACATTCACGAAGGTTGGAGTAATTAAAACTTGTTTTTCAACCACTCCACAAATGTCATGTTAATAATTAACAAACTATAGTTTTGGCAAGTCGGTTAGGACATCTACTTTGTGCATGACACAAGTAATTATTCCAACAATTGTTTACAGGCAGATTATTTCACTTATAATTCACTGTATCACAATTCCAGTGGGTCAGAAGTTTACATACACTAAGTTGACTGTGCCTTTAAACAGCTTGGAAAATTCCAGAAAAGTATGTCATGGCTTTAGAAGCTTCTGATAGGTTAATTGACATAATTTGAGTCAATTGGAGGTGTACCTGTGGATGTATTTCAAGGCCTACCTTCAAACTCAGTGCCTCTTTGCTTGACATCATGGGAAAATCAAAATAAATCAGCCAAGACCTCAGAAATAAACTGTAGACCTCCAAGTCTGGTTCATCCTGAGGAGCAATTTCCAAACGCCTGAAGGTACCACGTTCATCTGTACAAACAACAGTACCCAAGTATAAACACCATGGGACCACACAGCTGTCATACCACTCTGGAAGGAGACACGTTCTGTCTCCTAGAGATGACCGTGCTTTGGTGTGAAAAGTGCCTATCAATCCCAGAACAACAGCAAAGGACCTTGTGAAGATGCTGGAGAAAACCGGTACAAAAGTATCTATATCCACAGTAAAACGAGTCCTATATCGACATAACCTGAAAGGCCGCTCAGCAAGGAAGAAGCCACTGCTCCAAAACCACCATAAAAAAGCCAGACTACGGTTTGCAACTGCACATGGGGACAAAGATTGTACTTTTTGGAGAAATGTCCTCTGGTCTGATGTAACAAAAATGGAACTGTTTGGCCATAATGACCATCATTATGTTTGGAGGAAAAGGGGGAGGCTTTCAAGCCGAAGAACACCATCCCATCCATGAAGCACGGGGGTGGCAGCATCATGTTGTGGAGGTGCTTTGCTGCAGGAGGGACTGGTGCACTTCACAAAATAGATGGCATCATGAGCAGGAACATTATGTGGATATATTGAAACAACATCTCAAGACATCAGTCAGGAAGTTAAAGCTTGGTCGCAAAGGAGTCTTCCAAGTGGACAATGATCCCAAGAATACTTACAAAGCTGTGGCAAAATGGCTTAAGGACAACAAAGTCAAGGTATTGGAGTGGCCATCACAACGCCCTGACCTCAATCCCATAGACAATTTGTGGGCAGAACTGAAAAATCGTGTGCGAGCAAGGAGGCCTACAAACCTGACTCAGTTACACCAGCTCTGTCAGGAGGAATGGGCCAAAATTCACCAAACTTATTGTGGGATGCTTGTGGAAGGCTACCTGAAACATTTGACCCAAGTTAAACAATTTAAAGGCAATACCCTCAATTAGCATTTGGTAGCATGTAAACTTCTGACCCACTGGGAATGTGATAAAATAAATAAAAGCTGAAATAAATCATTCTCTACTAGTATTCTGATATTTCACATTCTTAAAATAATGTGGTGATCCTAACTGATCTAAGAGAGGGATTTTTTACTCGGATTAAATGTCAGGAATTGTGAAAAACTGAGTTTAAATGTATTTGACTAAGGTGTATGTAAACTTCCAACTACAAATGTTTGTGTGTGTGTGTTTGTGTGTGTGTGTGTGTGTACATCACACACACACACCAGCCTAAAACTTTTGCACAGTACTATATATATATATATATATATATATACAGTGCCTTGCGAAAGTATTCGGCCCCCTTGAACTTTGCGACCTTTTGCCACATTTCAGGCTTCAAACATAAAGATATAAAACTGTATTTTTTTGTGAAGAATCAACAACAAGTGGGACACAATCATGAAGTGGAACGACATTTATTGGATATTTCAAACTTTTTTAACAAATCAAAAACTGAAAAATTGGGCGTGCAAAATTATTCAGCCCCCTTAAGTTAATACTTTGTAGCGCCACCTTTTGCTGCGATTACAGCTGTAAGTCGCTTGGGGTATGTCTCTATCAGTTTTGCACATCGAGAGACTGAAATGTTTTCCCATTCCTCCTTGCAAAACAGCTCGAGCTCAGTGAGGTTGGATGGAGAGCATTTGTGAACAGCAGTTTTCAGTTCTTTCCACAGATTATCGATTGGATTCAGGTCTGGACTTTGACTTGGCCATTCTAACACCTGGATATGTTTATTTTTGAACCATTCCATTGTAGATTTTGCTTTATGTTTTGGATCATTGTCTTGTTGGAAGACAAATCTCCGTCCCAGTCTCAGGTCTTTTGCAGACTCCATCTGGTTTTCTTCCAGAATGGTCCTGTATTTGGCTCCATCCATCTTCCCATCAATTTTAACCATCTTCCCTGTCCCTGCTGAAGAAAAGCAGGCCCAAACCATGATGCTGCCACCACCATGTTTGACATTGGGGATGGTGTGTTCAGCTGTGTTGCTTTTACGCCAAACATAACGTTTTGCATTGTTGCCAAAAAGTTCAATTTTGGTTTCATCTGACCAGAGCACCTTCTTCCACATGTTTGGTGTGTCTCCCAGGTGGCTTGTGGCAAACTTTAAACGACACTTTTTATGGATATCTTTAAGAAATGGCTTTCTTACCACTCTTCCATAAAGGCCAGATTTGTGCAATATACGACTGATTGTTGTCCTATGGACAGAGTCTCCCACCTCAGCTGTAGATCTCTGCAGTTCATCCAGAGTGATCATGGGCCTCTTGGCTGCATCTCTGATCAGTCTTCTCCTTGTATGAGCTGAAAGTTTAGAGGGACGGCCAGGTCTTGGTAGATTTGCAGTGGTCTGATACTCCTTCCATTTCAATATTATCGCTTGCACAGTGCTCCTTGGGATGTTTAAAGCTTGGGAAATCTTTTTGTATCCAAATCCGGCTTTAAACTTCTTCACAACAGTATCTTGGACCTGCCTGGTGTGTTCCTTGTTCTTCATGATGCTCTCTGCGCTTTTAACGGACCTCTGAGACGATCACAGTGCAGGGATGGGAAGATGGATGGAGCCAAATACAGGACCATTCTGGAAGAAAACCTGATGGAGTCTGCAAAAGACCTGAGACTGGGACAGAGATTTGTCTTCCAACAAGACAATGATCCAAAACATAAAGCAAAATCTACAATGGAATGGTTCAAAAATAAACATATCCAGGTGTTAGAATGGCCAAGTCAAAGTCCAGACCTGAATCCAATCGAGAATCTGTGGAAAGAACTGAAAACTGCTGTTCACAAATGCTCTCCATCCAATCTCACTGAGCTCGAGCTGTTTTGCAAGGAGGAATGGGAAAAAATTCCAGTCTCTCGATGTGCAAAACTGATAGAGACATACCCCAAGCGACTTACAGCTGTAATCGCAGCAAAAGGTGGCGCTACAAAGTATTATCTTAAGGGGGCTGAATAATTTTGCACGCCCAATTTTTCAGTTTTTGATTTGTTAAAAAAGTTTGAAATATCCAATAAATGTCGTTCCACTTCATGATTGTGTCCCACTTGTTGTTGATTCTTCACAAAAAAATACAGTTTTATATCTTTATGTTTGAATCCTGAAATGTGGCAAAAGGTCGCAAAGTTCAAGGTGGCCGAATACTTTCGCAAGGCACTGTGTATATATATATAATATATATATATATATATATATATATATATATATATATATATATATATATATATATATATATTTATATATATATATATATATATATATATATATATATATATATATATATATACATACACACACAAAGAAATGCCCTCTCACTGTAAACTGTGTTTATTTTCAGCAAACTTAACATGTGTAAATATTTGTATGAACATAACAAGATTCAACAACTGAGACATAAACTGAACAAGTTCCACAGATATGTGACTAACAGAAATGGAAGAATGTGTCCCTGAACAAAGGGGGGTCAAAATCAAGGTAACAGTCAGTATCTGGTGTTGTGTGCTGCATTAAGTACTGCAGTGCATCTCCTCCTCATGGACTGCACCAGATTTGCCAGTTCATGCTGTGAGATGTTACCCCACTCTTCCACCATGGCACATGCAAGTTCCCGGACATTTCTGGGGGGAATTGGCCTTAGCCCTCACCCTCACCCTTGAGAGCCGGGCTCTTCGCTGGCCATGGCAGAACACTAACATTCCTGTCTTGCAGGAAATCACGCACAGAACGAGCAGTATGGCTGGTGGCATTGTCATGCTGGAGGGTCATGTCAGGATGAGTCTGCAGGAAGGGTACCACTTTTTTTTGCATTTGTTTTCTATTTCACCTTTATTTAACCAGGTAGGCTAGTTGAGAACACCTTTATTTAACCAGGTAGGCTAGTTGAGAACACCTTTATTTAACCAGGTAGGCTAGTTGAGAACACCTTTATTTAACCAGGTAGGCTAGTTGAGAACACCTTTATTGAACCAGGTAGGCCAGTTGAGAACACCTTTATTTAACCAGGTAGGCTAGTTGAGAACACCTTTATTTAACCAGGTAGGCTAGTTGAGAACACCTTTATTTAACCAGGTAGGCCAGTTGAGAACACCTTTATTTAACCAGGTAGGCTAGTTGAGAACACCTTTATTTAACCAGGTAGGCTAGTTGAGAACACCTTTATTTAACCAGGTAGGCTAGTTGAGAACACCTTTATTTAACCAGGTAGGCTAGTTGAGAACACCTTTATTTAACCAGGTAGGCTAGTTGAGAACACCTTTATTTAACCAGGTAGGCTAGTTGAGAACACCTTTATTTAACCAGGTAGGCTAGTTGAGAACACCTTTATTTAACCAGGTAGGCTAGTTGAGAACACCTTCATTTAACCAGGTAGGCTAGTTGAGAACACCTTTATTTAACCAGGTAGGCCAGTTGAGAACACCTTTATTTAACCAGGTAGGCTAGTTGAGAACACCTTTATTTAACCAGGTAGGCCAGTTGAGAACAAGTTCTCATTTACAACTGGCCAAGATAATAAATACATACATACATACAGTGGGGAGAACAAGTATTTGATACACTGCCGATTTTGCAGGTTTTCCTACTTACAAAGCATGTAGAGGTAGAATTGTGGAGAGGTTGGAGTCTGTTTGATTGAGTGTGTGGACAGGTGTCTTTTATACAGGTAACGAGTTCAAACAGTTGCATTTAATACATGTAATGAGTGGAGAACAGGAGGGCTTCTTAAAGAAAACCTAACAGGTCTGTGAGAGCTGGAATTCTTACTGGTTGGTAGGTGATCAAAATGCAAATTAATTACTTAAAAAAATTATACAATGTGATTTTCTGGATTTTTGTTTTAGATTCCGTCTCTCACAGTTGAAGTGTAACTATGATAAAAATTAAACCTCTACATGCTTTGTAAGTAGGAAAACCTGCAAAATCGGCAGTGTATCAAATACTTGTTCTCCCCACATGTATGTGTGTATGTATGTATGTATGTGTGTGTGTGTGTGTGTGTGTGCAAAAAAATTAGGCAGGTGTGAGCAAATGCTTTAAAATAAGAATGCTTTCAGAAATAGACATGTTAATATTTTATATTTATCAATTAACAAAATGCAAAGTGAGTGAACACAAGAAAAATCTACATCAAATCAATATTTGGTGTGACTACCCTTTTGCTTCAAACAGCATCAATTCTTCTAGGAACTCAGCAGGTAGGTTGGCCCAGACATCTAGGAGAACTAACCACATTTCTTCCGTGGATTCAGGCAGCCTCTGGTGCTTCTCTTCTCTTCATGTAATCCCAGACAGACTCGATGATGTTGAGATCAGGGCTCTGTGGGGGCCTGTACACTGAAGATAGTTCTTAATGACTTTCGCTGTATGTTTGGGGTCGTTGTCATGCAGCAAAATAAATTTTGGGCCAATCAGATGCCTCCCTGATAGTGTTGCATGATGGATAAGTATCTGCCTGTACTTCTCAGCATTGAGGAGACCATTCATTCCGACCAAATCCCCAATTCCATTTGCAGCAATGCAGCCCCAAACTTGCAAGGAACCTCCACCATGCTTCACTGTTGCCTGCAGTCACTCATTTGTGTACTGTTCTCCAGCCTTTCGGTGAACAAATTGCCTTCTGCTACAGCCAAATATTTCAAATTGGAGCACCTGCTGCCATTTTTATGCACCCCATTTCCTGTGTTTTCGTGCACTTGGTCTTGTTTTCATGTCGGAGGTATGGCTTTTTGGCTGCAAGTCTTCCATGAAGGCCACTTCTGACCAAACTTCTCTGGACAGTAGATGACTGTTTTCTGACAATTCTGAGCTGATGTCACTGCTGGACATCTTCCGATTGTGAAAGGAAGTAAGCATGATGTCTTTCATCTGCTGCAGTTAGTTTCCTTGGCTGACCACTGCGTCTACGGTCCTCAACGTGGCCGGTTTCTTTGTGCTTCTTCAAAAGATCTTGGACATCTGGAAACCCCTGTCTGCCTTGACATGTCTGCCTGGGAGAGACCTTGTTGATGCAGTATAACTACCTTGTGTCTGTCTGGGAGAGACCTTGTTGATGTAGTATAACTACCTTGTGTCTTGTTGCTGTGCTCAGTCTTGCCACAGTTCGGCCGCCAGCCGAGCTGATGCAGGCTGACTCCTTTTAGTGAGCAGCTTCTCCTCAGCCTACTTCTACTTTCTCCTCACAACCTCCCTCTCTCTCCTCACATCCCCTCTCGCTCCTCACAACCCCTCTCGCTCCTCCCCCTTCCCCCTGCTTCTCTTAGTCTTTTCCCTACCCCCTCCAATCCTCACTGTCCTCCATGCCAGGCAAACTGATGTGGAAAATACCATTTTGCATATAGCTGCTGGAAAGCTGAGTTTGTCCATGTAGGGAAATCATGGTTAGCCGTGGTGTAATGCGTGTGTACTGTAGGGTGTTTGATGAAAGAAGACAGAACAGAATATCATTTTAGTCTCCTGCTGGGGTCTTTGCATTTAGACATTGGGGGGGGGGGGGGGTTGCACAGTGTGTTGCCATGGCAACAAATTCTAATTAGTCCATACCGAATGGGACTACTTCTCTTGCTGTGGCCCTGTGTCTCTGGAGCACAGTCTTCTGCTCAGCCTACTTACTCATGGGAGCAGGGATACACTGGGATCACATCCAGCGCTCCGGGGCTTCAGACTAGACCTCCAGCCAAGCTACAGGAACAAGGACCAGATGGGTCAGACACTGCCGTCAATAACTCCAGTCAAATGCATTCATCCATTTTTACTTTGTGGAAGGCTGAGCTGGAGCCCCCGCGGAGAGAAGGCTGAGCTGGAGCCCCCGCGGAGAGAAGGCTGAGCTGGAGCCCCCGCGGAGGCTGAGCTGGAGCCCCCGCAGAGAGAAGGCTGAGCTGGAGCCCCCGCGGAGAGAAGGCTGAGCTGGAGCCCCCGCGGAGAGAAGGCTGAGCTGGAGCCCCCGCAGAGAGAAGGCTGAGCTGGAGCCCCCGCGGAGAGAAGGCTGAGCTGGAGCCCCCGCGGAGAGGAATTAGACCTCTATGAGCTATGCCTTTGGCAGTGACAACTCCTGAGTCCACATACACACCATCTGTCCCTCACACAGAATGGGGATGGAATGCAACGTGAAGGGGCTGTAGCCCCACACTAGTCCTGTTCTCCCCTTTTTCTCAGAAATCCCCTGCTTTACCATCTGCTAGCAGTTCATGGACTCAAATGGCACACTATCCCCTACATCGTGCTGCACACCTTTTAGGGAATATGGTACCATTTGGGGTGCAGACCATGACTTTCATCCATCTCTCCCAATACAAAATGTTTTTCCAGTGTGGGAAATTAATTGGCCTATTTTAATAACGTCTAAATTCTGTATATCCCCACCCCCCCCTGACTGTTGATAGGTTGTTTCTGGTTCCCTCCAGTCAGTTCATATTAGTTTCCATCCCCTGAATCTCTCCCGATACGTCATGTTTGCTACTTTTCTCAATGTAATTACCTCTACTGTTCTGTGACTCAAATCGAAATGATGTGTGTAAGTGTTTTTAATAGCTTGGTTCTTCTTCTTCACATTAGACTCATTCCGTCCCATAGCGACATGAATCATTATCTCTCCCGATACGTCACGTTTTTCCAGTGTTGGAAATGAATTAGGGTCTATTACTAACTCTACCTTAAGCCTGTTTCCTTTTAGTGTTGATGGGTTTTTGTGTTCGCTCCAGTCAGTAGCTATAAATCAATGCAAAGTCTACATTTCACAGCAGATGTGGGATTACTTGGATATTTAGCTTGAGGATCTTGAGGTGTGTTTGATGCTTGTGTTCTTTCTCATGAACCCATTTTTACTATAGATGTGGTATTGGTGTATATTGCTTGAGGTGTGTTTTGATGCTTGTATTCCTTGTGAACTCTTTGAAAGCAGTGTTGATTTATTAGGGAAGTTCCCAGAACATGTTGCGTCTTGCTGAGGCTGGGCGATATGGCCTAACTTATGGGTGATTCATGATATACATTACCAGTCAAAAGTTTGGACACACCTACTCATTCAAGGGTTTTTCTTTATTTTTACTATTTTCTACATTGTAGAATAATAGTGAAGACATCACAACTTATGAAATAACACATATGGAATCATGTAGTAACCAACAAAGTGTTCAACAAATCAAAATATATTTGAGATTCTTCAAAGTAGCCAGCCTTTGCCTTGACAGCTTTGCACTCTTGGTATTCTCTCAACCAGCTTCATGAGGTAGTCACCTGGAATGCATTTCAATTAACAGGTGTGCCTCGTTAACCTGTAGTGACGCCCAGCCCGTGAACAGGACCGTTATCATCATCTGACACGAATTAGCATAACGCAACGGACATAACTCTTCCTAGAAAATATTCCTATTCATGAAAATCACAAGTGAAATATATTGGAACACAGCTTAGCCTTTTGTTAATCACCTTGTCATCTCAGATTTTCAAAATATGCTTTACAGCCAATGCTAGACAAGCATTTGTGTAAGTTTATCATAGCCTAGCATAGCATTATGCCTTGCTAGCAGCAGGCAAACTTGTCACGGAAATCAGAAAAGCAATCAAATTAAATAGTTTAACTTTGATGAACTTCGGATGTTTTCACTCACGAGACTCCCAGGTAGACAGCCAAAGTTCATTTTTTTCCCAAAATATTATTTTTGTAGCGAAATAGCTCCGTTTGTTCTTCACGTTTGGCTAAGAAATCGCCCGGATTTCACCACAACGCCGAAAAATATTCCAAATTAGCTCCATAATATCGACAGAAACATGGCAAACGTTGTTTAGAATCCATCCTAAATGTGTTTTTCTAATATCTATTCGATAATATATCAGTCGGGACAATTTGTTTTTCACTCTGACCGATTGGAGTAATGGCTAACTCTGTATATTACGCGAGAATCTCTCTCGGAGCCACCATGTGACCACTTACGCAATGTGGCTGCCTACGGCTATTCTTCAACAGAAATGCGTAAAACTACGCCACAATGCTGTAGACACCTTGGGGAATGCGTAGAAAGCGTAAGCTCGTTGATGGGACATTCACAGCTGAATAGGGAGTCATTGGAACGCAGCGCTTTCTAAACCTGGGGCACTTCCGGATTGGATTTTTCTCAGGCTTTCACCTGCAACATCAGTTCTGTTATACACATAGACATTATCTTCACAGTTTTGGAAACGTTAGTGTTTTCTATCCAAAGCTGTCAATTATATGCATATTCTAGCATATTTTCCTGACAAAATATCCTTACTAATACCCAGACCTTACTGACTCTCCCCAGACCTTACTGACTGTCCCCTCCTCTCCTCTCCCCAGACCTTACTGACTGTCCCCTCCTCTCCTCTCCCTAGACCTTACTGACTGTCCCCTCCTCTCCTCTCCCCAGACCTTACTGACTGTCCCCTCCTCTCCTCTCCCCAGACCTTACTGACTGTCCCCTCCTCTCCTCTCCCCAGACCTTACTGACTGTCCCCTCCTCTCCTCTCCCTAGACCTTACTGACTGTCCCCTCCTCTCCTCTCCCCAGACCTTACTGACTGTCCCCTCCTCTCCTCTCCCCAGACGTTACTGACTCTCCCCAGACCTTACTGACTCTCCCCAGACCTTACTGACTCTCCCCAGACCTTACTGACTCTCCCCAGACCTTACTGACTCTCCCCAGACCTTACTGACTCTCCCCAGACCTTACTGACTCTCCCCAGACCTTACTGACTCTCCCCTCCTCTCCCCAGACCATACTGACTCTCCCCTCCTCTCCCCAGACCTTACTGACTGTCCCCTCCTCTCCCCAGACCTCACTGACTCTCCCCTCCCCAGACCTTACTGACTGTCCCCTCCTCTCCTCTCCCCAGAACTTACTGACTGTCCCCTCCTCTCCTCTCCCCAGAACTTACTAACTGTCCCCTCCTCTCCTCTCCCCAGAACTTACTGACTGTCCCCTCCTCTCCCCAGACCTTACTGACTGTCCCCTTCTCTCCCCAGACCTCCCCTGCCAAAGAGCACCATGGAGAAGATGAAGCGGTTTAGGAGGAGGCTGTCCCAGACTCTGAGAGGGAGTCAGACCATCGATGAGTCTCTGTCTGAACTGGCTGAACAGAAGACTATAGAGGAGAACGGCATCAAGGACAGCGGTGAGGGTGCGTGTGTGTGGGGGGGGGCACGGGGGTGTGTGTGGGGGGGGGGCACGGGGGTGTGTGTGGTGGGGGGGCATGGGGGTTGGTGTGTGTGTGGGGGGGGGCACGGGGGTGTGTGTGTGTGTGGGGGGGGGGGGCACGGGGGTGTGTGTGTGTAGGGGGGCACGGGGGTGTGTGTGGGGGGGGCACGGGGGTGTGTGTGGGGGGGCTGTATGTAGCCTGCGAGGCATAAAAACAAAGATAATTAACCAGCTATGTCACACTATCTCTCAGCTGGTATTAAGCCTTCCAGGGATAGTCTGGTGTTGTCGTTGGCTGCCGTGGCGTTGCTATGGTGCTGGCTTGTCAGGGTCTCGAACGTTCTAGAGTTTCCATGACATTGCCACAGTGACTTAGAGGACTCTGAAAGCAGCTGTTCATCTTGAAACACATTTCTCTCCTCGTTCTGTCTCTCTCTCTCTCTCTTTCATCACCAGGCTTTATCATTGTTTTTCCCAGCTCCCCTCTCCTCTCTTTTCTTCAACAGCTATTCTCTCCTTTTAACCAGCTCCCCTCTCCTTCCCTCTCTACTTCTCTCCTTTTAACCAGCTCCCCTCTCCTTCCCTCTCCTTCCCTCTCCTTCCCTCTCCTTCCCTCTCCTTCCCTCTCTTCTTCTCTCCTTTTAACCTCCTTCCCTCTCTATCTTCTCTCCTTTTAACCAGCTCCCCTCTCCTTCCCTCTCTTCTTCTCTCCTTTTAACCAGCTCCCACCTCCTTCCCTCTCTTCTTCTCTCCTTTTAACCTCCTTCCCTCTCTTCTTCTCTCCTTTTAACCTCCTTCCCTCTCTTCTTCTCTCCTTTTAACCTCCTTCCCTCTCTTCTTCTCTCCTTTTAACCTCCTTCCCTCTCCTTCCCTCTCTTCTTCTCTCCTTTTAACCTCCTTCCCTCTCCTTCCCTCTCTTCTTCTCTCCTTTTAACCTCCTTCCCTCTCCTTCCCTCTCTTCTTCTCTCCTTTTAACCTCCTTCCCTCTCCTTCCCTCTCTTCTTCTCTCCTTTTAACCTCCTTCCCTCTCCTTCCCTCTCCTCTCCTTTTAACCTCCTTCCCTCTCCTTCCCTCTCTTCTCTCCTTTTAACCTCCTTCCCTCTCCTTCCCTCTCTAACCAGCTCCCCTCTCCTTCCCTCTCTTCTTCTCTCCTTTTAACCAGCTCCCCTCTCCTTCCCTCTCTTCAGAGCCTAGTGTTTAGAGCATTGGTCTAGTAACTGAAAGGTTGCTAGATTGAATCCCCAAGCTGACAAGATAAAAATCTGTCATTTTGCCCCTGAACAAGGCAGTTAACCCACTGTTCCCCAGTAGGCCGTAATTGAAAATAAGAATTTGTTCTTAACTGACTTGCCTAGTTAAATAAAAGGTAACATTTAAAAAAATCACTCGATCAGCTCATCCATGTTTTTTTAAATCGCTTTTAAACTCCAAATCTGCCCTGACTGTTCCCTGCTCCTGAATAGGGACAGATTAGGTGTGTGTGTGGTGTGATATTAAAGGTGTGTGTGTGTGTGTGTAGGAGGAGGATTTACGTGTGTGTTCTTCTGCAGAGGGGATTGTGTTGCGGCAGACTGCTGTGTGTTTGCCAGTATAAATCCAGGAGACAGAATGGTCAGATGAATAGAGATGGTGTGATGGGGATGAGTCCTAATACCCTTAATATGATCTATATAACACAACACTGCAGTAGTAGTGGAATAAGAGTGTGTGTGTGTGTGTGCGCGCGTGTGTTATCCAGTAACGATGTAGGAAGGAGTGTGTTAGGTCATCTGTTGTTTTGAGAGACGTTCTGTTTTCTCTCTGATGTTCTTCTTTGATCTTAATCCCGTTAGTTTTCTCTCCATCTTTCTCTTGGTATTGATGTCCACACACAAGGCCTAATAATCCCTCTTTGATTTACACCTAACAGTGTTTCCCCTAAGAGTTTTTTTTTCCAGCAGGACTTTATTTTAGTGGCAGCCACGTTTTAGCAGCGGTGGTGTGCGGCAGTGCATATAGAGAATTACAGTTCCTGACAATATGCCTCGTTTTAGGCCTTGGGTTTTCCCTGGTCAGGTTACTTGGTTGGGGAAGAACGCCTGGTTCCATCTATGCTAAACAGTGTTATACAGTACAGGCTAACAGTATTCTAATTTAAGGTACTCTTATTGATTCGCAGTTCTGTCTCTTCCCAGCAACAGGGACCGTGGTGCACGGACTTCCCCCCTCGGCCCACAGTGTTCACTCCTTCCTGCACCAGTACACTAGTTCCTTCAAGAAGCCCCCTCTGCGGAGACCCCAGAGCGTCATAGGTGGAGGAGGGCTAGGGTCTTTCATGGCCGTGCAACGCAACGGCAGCCGCCTTGGTGAGACAACACACACACACACACGGGCACGGACACACACACACACACGCACGGACACACGGACACACACGCACGGACACACAGGCACGGACACACGGACACACACGCACGGACACACGGACACACACGCACGGACACACGGACACACACACACACACACGGACACACACACACACACGGACACGGACACACACACACACTGGCATGGACAAACGCACACACACACACACGGACACACACACAGCGTCAGCTGAGAGAGGGTAGGACAGTGGAAACTGACCAGGGAGTGGCTGCTGCTATAGTTCCCAGCAGCAGTGAATGACGTTGAGTTGATGGAAAGAATAACATTTAGTCATGTGTATATGGTCCCTCTGCTCTTATCAACTAGTGATTATACAGTCCTTGTCAGGGCAGGCATTTTTTTTGCCATATTGACCTCATCCTGTAAAAATGGCCCATCTCTCCTCTCTCTGTTTCATACCTCTCGTCCCACTCTCCTCTCTCTGTTTCATACCTCTCGTCCCACTCTCCCCCTGCTCTCTCTTCTCTCTGTTTCATACCTCTCCCCCTCCTCTCCTCTCTCTCATACCTCTCCTCTCTCTCATACCTCTCCCCTCTCTCATACCTCTCCCCCTCCTCTCTCCTCTCTCTCATACCTCTCCCCTCTCTCATACCTCTCCCCCTCCTCTCTCCTCTCTCTCATACCTCTCCCCTCCTCTCTCCTCTCTCTCATACCTCTCCCCCTCCTCTCTCCTCTCTCTCATACCTCTCCCCCTCCTCTCTCCTCTCTGTTTCATACCTCTCCCCCTCCTCTCTCCTCTCTCTCATACCTCTCCCCCTCCTCTCTCCTCTCTCTGTTTCATACCTCTCCCCCTCCTCTCTCCTCTCTCTGTTTCATACCTCTCGTCCCGCTCTCCCCCTCCTCTCTCCTCTCTCTCTTTCATACCTCTCGTCTCTCTCTCTCTCTCTCTCTCTCCTCTCTCCTCTCTCCTCTCTCTCCTCTCTCCTCTCTCTCCTCTCTCTCTGTTTTGTCCCACTCTCCCCCTCTCTCCTCTCTTAGACATCGTCCATGAGAATATGAAGATGGGTTCTGATGGAGAGAGTGACCAGGCATCAGGGACCAGCTCAGATGAGGTTCAGTCTCCCACAGGGGTGTGTCTGAGGAACAGGGGCAACCGACGCATCTCTGCAGAGGTACGTCTAGCTCACGGTCTGACCCACCTTCATCAGAGGTACGTCTAGCTCACGGTCTGACCCACCTTCATCAGAGGTACGTCTAGCTCACGGTTTGACCCACCTTCATCAGAGGTACGTCTAGCTCACGGTCTGACCCACCTTCATCAGAGGTACGTCTAGCTCACGGTCTGACCCACCTTCATCAGAGGTACGTCTAGCTCACGGTCTGACCCACCTTCATCAGAGGTACGTCTAGCTCACGGTCTGACCCACCTTCATCAGAGGTACGTCTAGCTCACGGTCTGACCCACCTTCATCAGAGGTACGTCTAGCTCACGGTTTGACCCACCTTCATCAGAGGTACGTCTAGCTCACGGTCTGACCCACCTTCATCAGAGGTACGTCTAGCTCACGGTCTGACCCACCTTCATCAGAGGTACGTCTAGCTCACGGTCTGACCCACCTTCATCAGAGGTACGTCTAGCTCACGGTCTGACCCACCTTCATCAGAGGTACGTCTAGCTCACGGTCTGACCCACCTTCATCAGAGGTACGTCTAGCTCACGGTCTGACCCACCTTCATCAGAGGTACGTCTAGCTCACGGTCTGACCCACCTTCATCAGAGGTACGTCTAGCTCACGGTCTGACCCACCTTCATCAGAGGTACGTCTAGCTCACGGTCTGACCCACCTTCATCAGAGGTACGTCTAGCTCACGGTTTGACCCACCTTCACCTCTCCATCCCTTCACCACCCATTCCAGGGTGGAGACGGATCGGAAGGTTTTTTTGTCAGAGGCGTTCAACTACTTTTGGAGGACAATGGAAGTTTAGGGGGGAGATCCATCTTTATTAAACCAGGTCAAAATTTGTTTTGGCGTGTAACAGATTTCTATTCAACTTCCACTGTCCTCCATGAGTGACTCGCTATCTCTCTCACACGCATTTCATTCCTCACCTCACGTACCCGTGGTCACGTACACTCACTGGCCAGTTTATTAGGTACACCCCCCACCCCCAATTCTCGGGAATTGATGGCTCCTACAGGCAGTGAGTCATGTGACCGTGGTTTGCTACTCTGAGTCCGGAGTCGCCTCTTCATTGTTGACGTTGAGACTACTATTTAATGAAGCTTCCAGTTGAGAACTTGTGAGGCGTCTGTTTCTCAAACTATACTGGTTAAACTCGACACTCTAATATACTTGTCCTCTTGCTCCATTGTGCACCGGGGCCTCCCACTCCTCTTTGTACGAGGTCTTCAGTTTCTTGAGAATATCTCGCATGGAAATAGCCTTCATTTCTCAGAACAAGTATAAACTGAAGAGTTTCAGAATAAATGTATTTGTTTCTGGCCATTTTGAGCCTGTAATCAAACCCACAAATGATGATGCTCCAGATACTCAACTAGTCAGTTTTATTGCTTCTTTAATCAGAACAACAGTTTTCAGCTGTGCTAATATAATTGCAAAAGGTTTTTCTAATGATCAATTAGCCTTTTAAAATGACAAACTTGGATTAACTAACACAACATGCCATTGAAACATAGGAGTGATGGTTGCTGATAATGGGCCTCTGTACGCCTATGTAGATATTCCTTAAAAAATCGGCCATTTCCAACTACAAGAGTCATTTACAACATTAACAATGTCTACGGTATATTTCTGAACAATTCAATGTTATTTTAATGGACAAATGTACATTTCTAAGTGACCCCAAACTTTTTAACGTGTGCGTGCGCACACTCCACTGGTCAAAGGTTCTAGAACACCTAGTCATTCCAGGGTTTTCTTTTGTTTTACTATTTTCTACATTGTAGGATAATAGTGAAGATATCAAAACTATGAAATAACACATATGGACTCTTCATGTAGTAACCAAAAAAATGTTAAACAAATCAAAATAAATTTGAGATTTGTCAAATAGCCCCCCTTTGCCTTGATGACAGCTTTGCACAATCTTGGCATTCTCTCAACCAGCTTCACCTGGAATGCTTTTCCAACTGTCTTGAAGGAGTTCCCACACATGCTGAGCAATTGTTGGCTGCTTTTCCTTCACTCTGCGGTCCGAATCTTTACCGTGAAATGCTTAATTACAAGCCCTTAACCAACAGTGCAGAAAATACTTACCAAGTAGACTAAAATTAAAAGTTATAATAAAAAGTAACACAATAAGAATAACAATGTCAAGGCTATATACAGGGGGCACCGGTATGCAGGGGTACAGGCTAGTTGAGGTAATCTGTACATGTAGGTGGAGGTGAAGTGACTATGCATAGGTAACAAACAAACAGCGAGTAGCAGCAGTGTACAAAAGGGAGGGGGGTCAATGTAAATTGTGTGGTGGCAGTTTTCTGAATTGTTCAGCAGTCTTATGGCTTGGCGGTAGAAGCTGTTGAGTCTTTTGGTCATAGACTTTGCGCAGTCTATAACTTGGGTGACTGGAGTCTCTGACAATGTTATGGGCTTTCCTCTGACACGCCTATTATATAGGTCCTGGATGGCAGGAAGCTTGGCCCCAGTGATGTACTGGGCCGTTTGCACTACCCTCTATAGCGCCTTTCGGTCAGATGCCGAGCAGTTGCCACACCAGGTGGTGATGCAACCGTTCAGGATGCTCTCAATGGTTAGCTGTAGAACCTTTTGAGGATCTGGGGACCCATGCCAAATCTTTTCAGTCTCCTGAGGTGGAAAAGGTTTTGTCGTGCCCTCTTCACGACTGTCTTGGTATGTTTGGACCGTGATAGTTTGTTGGTGATGTGGACACCAAGGAACTGGAAACTCTCAACCCACTCCACTACAGCCCCGTTGATGTTAATGGGGGCCTGTTCGGCCCGCCTTTTCCTGTAGTCCACGATCATCTCCTTAGTCTTGCTCACATTGAGGGAGAGGTTGTTGCCTCCTCCTTCTAGGCTGTCTCATAGTTGTCGGTCATCAGGCCTACCACTGTTGTGGCATCAGCAAACTTAATGATGGTGTTGGAGTCGTGTTTGGCCACGCAGTCGTGGGTGAACAGGGAATACAGGAGGGGACTAAGTACACAAGCCTTGAGGGGCCCCAGTGTTAAGGATCATCGTGGCAGACGTGTTGTCGTCTACTTTTACCACCTGGGGGTGGCCCTTCAGGAAGTCCAGGATCCAGTTGCAAAGGGAGGTATTTTGTTCCAGAGTCCTTAGTGATGAACTTTGTGGGCACTAGGGTGTTGAACGCTGAGCTGTAGTCAATGAACAGAATTCTCACATAGGTGTTCCTTTTGTCCAGGTGAGAAAGGGCTGTGTGGAGTGCGATTGTGATTGTGTCATCTGTGGATCTGTTGGGGCGATTGGAGTGGGTCTAGGGTGTCCAGGAGGATGCTGTTGATATGAGCCATGACCAGAATTTCAAAGCACTTCATATGGCTACCGACATGAATGCCACGGGTCGGTAATCATTTAGGCAGGTTAGCTTTGTTCCTTGGGCACAGGGACTATGGTGGTCTGCTTGAAACATGTAGGTATTACAGACTCGGTCAGGGAGAGGTTTAAAATGTCAGTGATGACACTTGACAGTTGGTTTGCGCATGCTTTGAGTACACGTCCTGGTATTCCGTCTGGCCCAGTGGCTTTGTAAATGTTGACCTGTTTTAAAAGTTTTGTTCACATCGGCTACCGAGAGCGTTATCACACAGTCATCCAGAACAGCTGGTGCTCTCATGCATGCTTCAGTGTTGCTTGCCTCGAAGCAAGCATAAAAGGCATTTAGCTCGTCTGGTAGGCTCTGGGCAGCTGGCGTCTGGGTTTCTCTTTGTAGTCCGTAATAGTTTTCAAGCCCTGCCTCATCCGACAAGCGTCAGATTCAATCTTAATCATGTATTGACGCTTTGCTTGTTTGATATTTCGTCTGATGGCATACCGGGATTTCTTATAAGCGTCCGGATTAGTCTCCCGCTCCTTGAAAGCGTAATCTCTAGCCTTTAGCTCGGTGCGGATGTTGCCTGTAATCCATGGCTTCTGGTTGGGATATGTACGTACAGTCACTGTGGGGATGACGTCATTGATGCACTTATTGTTGAAGCCGATGACTGAGCTGGTGTATTCCTCAATGCCATTGGATAAATCCCGGAACATATTCCAGTCTATGCTCAATGGTATTGAGATCCGGGCTCTTCGCTGGCCATGGCAGAGCACTGACATTCCTGTCTTGCAGAAATCACGCACAGAACGAGCAGTATGGCTGGTGGCATTGTCATGCTGGAGGGTCATGTCAGGATGAGCCTGCAGGAAGGGTACCACATGAGGGAGTTGGATGTCTTTCTTTTAACGCACAGCATTGAGATTGCCTGCAATGACAACAAGCTCAGTCCGATGATGCTTTGACACACTGCCCCAGACCATGACGGACCCTCCACCTCCAAATCGATCCCGCTCCAAAGTACATGCCTCGGTCTAACGCTCATTCCTTTGACGATAAACGCAAATCCGACCATCACCCCTGATGAGACAAAACTTTGGCTCGTCAGGGAAGAGCACTTTTTTCCAGTCCTGTCTGGTCCAGCGACGGTGGGTTTGTGCCCATAGGCGATGTTGTTACCTGTGATGTCTGGTGAGGACCTGCCTTACAACACATCTGCAGTCCTCATGCCTCCTTGCAGCATGCCAAAGGCACGTTCACGCAGATGAGCAGGGACCCTGGGCATCTTTCCTTTGTTGTTTTTCAGAGTCAGTAGAAAGGCCTCTTTAGTGTCCTAAGTTGTCATAACTGTGACCTTAATTGCCTACCATCTGTAAGCTGTTAGTGTCTTAACGACCGTTCCACAGGTGCATGTCCTTTAATTGTCTATGGTTCATTGAACAAGTATGGGAAGCAGTGTTTTTAAACCCTTTACAATGACACACACACACACACACACACACACACACACGACAGCATCATTGTTTATCATCAAACTAGTATCCTAGTATATATATATATACTATATATTATATATATATATATATATATATATATATATAATATATAGTATATATTTATACTAGGATACTAGTTTGATGATAAACAATGATGCTGTCGTGTGTGTGTGTGTGTGTGTGTGTGTGTGTGTGTGTGTGTGTGTGTGTGTCATTGTAAATATACTAGTATAGAATCTAAATCTTACTACTGTAAATCTAGCTTTGGAAGACAAACTGTGAAGGGCATGTGATGTCCACTAGGGAAAGGGATTGGTTGTCTTCCAGAAAAGTACCGAGCAACGAGGCCTGCCTTGGGAACAACAAAACAGAAGAGAAAAACCAATGGGTGTTTTTTTTTCTTTTCACAATTGGCATTCACAACATCAAAAACCTGAAGTAAAACTTTCCACATGGTGTTTATGCTTTCATATACTGTGCATATTGACACAGACCACTGCATTATCTACAGAGAGGTTTGAGTCTGCTAGATACCTACACGTTCCTTACTGTACATATTGACACAGACCACTGCATTATCTACAGAGAGGTTTGAGTCTGCTAGAAACCTACACGTTCCTTACTGTGCATATTGACACAGACCACTGCATTATCTACAGAGAGGTTTGAGTCTGCTAGAAACCTACACGTTCCTTACTGTGCATATTGACACAGACCACTGCATTATCTACAGAGAGGTTTGAGTCTGCTAGATACCTACCTACACGTTCCTTACTGTGCATATTGACACAGACCACTGCATTATCTACAGAGAGGTTTGAGTCTGCTAGAAACCTACATGTTCCTTACTGTGCATATTGACACAGACCACTGCATTATCTACAGAGAGGTTTGAGTCTGCTAGATACCTACACGTTCCTTACTGTGCATATTGACACAGACCACTGCATTATCTACAGAGAGGTTTGAGTCTGCTAGATACCTACACGTTCCGTACTGTGCATATTGACACAGACCACTGCATTATCTACAGAGAGGTTTGAGTCTGCTAGAAACCTACATGTTCCTTACTGTGCATATTGACACAGACCACTGCATTATCTACAGAGAGGTTTGAGTCTGCTAGAAACCTACATGCTCCTTACACAGGAACGTGAAACCCCACAAACAACACCTCTCTTCCTCTCTGGTTTTCTCTCTTTTCATTCACCCTCTCTTTCTCTCTCTTTATTTCTCTCTTCCAGCCTCCCTCCCCTTCTCTCTGACTCTGCTAGCTAGATAGCTCTCCCCATGCTGCCTCCTGTAGGCGATCCACAATTCGCCAGTTAGCTCCTGTTCAGAGCCACTCCCTACAGAGTCCTGCTTTGTGTGTTTTGGAACGCGCTGTTTGATTGACCCCCTCCAGAGCACCACAGCTTCAGCCCAGAGCACCACAGCTTCAGCCCAGAGCACCACAGCTTCAGCCCAGAGCACCACAGCTTCAGCCCAGAGCACCACAGCTTCAGCCCAGAGCACCACAGCTTCAGCCCAGAGCACCACAGCTTCAGCCCAGAGCACCACAGCTTCAGCCCAGAGCACCACAGCTTCAGCCCAGAGCACCACAGCTTCAGCCCAGAGCACCACAGCTTCAGCCCAGAGCACCACAGCTTCAGCCCAGAGCACCACAGCTTCAGCCCAGAGCACCACAGCTTCAGCCCAGAGCACCACAACACATCCCATCACATGCCTGATGAGTATTGACACATTTCCTTTAGCACACAGGGAGAGGGAAGGAGCTCCACATACCAGTAGTCAGAGGTGGGACCAAGTCATTGTTTTACAAGTCACAAGTAAGTCTCAAGTCTTAGCACTCAAGTCCCAAGTCAAGACAGGCAAGTCCGAGTCAAGACCATGAAGTTTCAAGTCCTAAACGAGTCATAATGTGCTCTTCACCATTCATTACCATTTCATATTTTTAACAAGAGTAATAGTTAGTATATTACATTTACGCAAATTATGAGTGCTTTTTATAAATATCTATATACTCATTACTTTCTAAATTAAATCGACTATTGAGGATCGCTATGGGGCGCAATCAAGTGGTGTAGGCTTGTACACAATCCCAACCTTAACACACACACTTTCTATGTGGTTACAGTAGGCTAACATATGTCAATGGTTTTAGGAACAGCAGTAACATCAGGCAGGATTTAGGCTACCAACTGTCTAGCCAGTTGTAGCTCAATCCAGTTGTAGCTCAATCTTGTAGCTCAATCTTGGGTGCAATGATCACGTTCCCGCACTGACTGACTGTGTGGAGGCTCATTGATTTAACGTTACGTTAGCCTACATGATACACCAGTAAAGTAATAAAATATATAGCTGTCGGCTGTATTAGCCACGACTTACTGTTATTTGTGCAGCTTCAAATGTCGAAGAAAGTTTGAAATTGTTGTTCCTCCGTCTGTCATTTTCTTCCCGCATGTTTTGTACGTTGCAACATTTTTTGGGGTTGATACAGCATCGTCTTTATATCCGAAAATAATACTTTTGGAGGTCATCTTTCCAAGGGCTCCATCTGAATTCACCCGCCGACGTTCCTCTTCACCGTCACTCACAACTGTTTCTCAGCTGGCACAATTTGATTGGCTGCTGTCCGATTCAAACTGTAATCCGTTAAATGAAGAGTTGATGCGCTGCACACTTTTTAATAGCATCATTTTTAATATTTGGGCTTGGGGAGGGTCGGGGAGGCTTGGGGAGGGTCGGGGAGGGTCGGGGAGGGTCGGGGAGGCTTGGGGGTGGTTGGGGAGGGTCGGGGAGGCTTGGGGAGGCTTGGGGAGGGTCGGGAGGCTTGGGGAGGCTTGGGGAGGCTTGGGGACGGTATCAAAGTCAGGTTGAGTCAAAAGGCTCAAGTCCAAGTCAAGTCACGAGTCATTGGTGTCAAAGTCGAGTTGCAAGTCATCATATTTGTGACTTGAGTCCACACCTCTGCTAGTAGCCGTTCTGTCCCACTGTTCCATCAATAACTGTCAATACAGTAGACACTGCTGTACTGGGGCCTTTTTCAGCAGCACGCCTGGGGCCTTTCACACGATCCATATAACAACGCGCCTGGAGCCTATCACATCCTAGACATCCAGCTCCTCCTGGAGACTGGGCCCTATCACACGGTCCATATACCAGCTCTCCTGGAGCCTGGGCCCTATCACACGGTCCATATACCAGCTCTCCTGGAGCCTGGGCCCTATCACACGGTCCATATACCAGCTCTCCTGGAGCCTGGGCCCTATCACACGGTCCATATACCAGGGCTCCTGGAGCCTGGGCCCTATCACACGGTCCATATACCAGGTTTTGGAGCCTGGGCCCTATCACACGGTCCAAATACCAGCTCTCCTGGAGCCTAGGCCCTATCACATGGTCCATATACCAGGGCTCCTGGGCCCTATCACGCGGTCCATATACCAGGGCTCCTGGAGCCTTGGCCTTATCACACGGTCCATATACCAGGGCTCCTGGAGCCTGGGCCCTATCACACGGTCCATATACCAGGGCTCCTGGAGCCTGGGCCCTATCACACGGTCCATATACCAGGGCTCCTGGAGCCTGGGCCCTATCACACGGTCCATATACCAGGGCTCCTGGAGCCTGGGACCTATCACGCGGTCCATATACCAGGGCTCCTGGAGCCTGGGCCCTATCACACGGTCCATATACCAGGGCTCCTGGAGCCTGGGCCCTATCACACGGTCCATATACCAGGGCTCCTGGAGCCTGGGCCCTATCACACGGTCCATATACCAGGGCTCCTGGAGCCTGGGCTCTATCACACGGTCCATATACCAGGGCTCCTGGGACCTATCACGCGGTCCATATACCAGCTCTCCTGGTGAAGTTGCCCCTAAAGTTCAGAGGAGAATCGAACTGTATCGTCCATTCTGAATATGTATATTTTCCTTTGCCGTTACCATACAATAATGATTACAACATTATACCCACTATAACTTTTAAACAGTGGACCTGACATACTGAAGGGATTCCCCGAACTCTCTGACTGAGCCTCCTCTGTGTCTGCGGTCAGTCAGTTACAGTAGTATTATATAGTCCTGTAGTCTACAGAGGAAACATGGCTGTTCTGTTGTCAGTAGTATTATATTGTCCTGTAGTGGTAAGTAGACTAGAGGATACATGGCTGTTCTGGGATTACATCACTGTATGGGATTACACAATGTAATACGTTCCAGATGGGCCCCGTTGTACAGGATTAGGACCGGATGATTGGACAACTGTAGAGGGGGAAGGGGTTCAGAGGTCAGCTGACGGATAACACCCCCCCCCCCCCCCCTCCCCGATATCGCCAATCCTGGCACTGGAGGGACATAGACCAATAGGATTCCGTAGCTCAAGGTAGATAGACCAATAGGATTTCTTAATTTAAACAAAGAAAACATCAATCCAGTAATAGCAGCAATAACACTTACCTATGCTGCTACTCTATCAACATACTGTATAAAGCATGATTCAACATCCCCCTAGTTACACAACTACACAACCAAAAGGCAGATGAGACCATGGTCGCATTCCAGACAGAAACAGAAAGGGCAGAGCCGGCAGCGGGGGCAGAGCCGGCAGCGGGGGCAGAGCCGGCAGCGGGGGCAGAGCCGGCAGCGGGGGCAGAGCCGGCAGCGGGGGCAGAGCCGGCAGCGTGGGCAGAGCCGGCAGCGTGGGCAGAGCCGGCAGCGTGGGCAGAGCCGGCAGCGTGGGCAGAGCCGGCAGCGGGGGCAGAGCCGGCAGCGGGGGCAGAGCCGGCAGCGGGGGCAGAGCCGGCAGCGGGGGCAGAGCCGGCAGGGTCGATAGTAGATAGTTGTTGGTTCTTTCAGCACTAGAAAGATCATGTAAAACAGACTTTTATATGTGCTGTCTGGACGGGGTCAATCATATATTTAGACACTGGAGAAAACCATTTGATAGTTCAGGGTTGCATAAACC
This sequence comes from Oncorhynchus mykiss, assembly GCF_013265735.2. NCBI lineage: Eukaryota > Metazoa > Chordata > Actinopteri > Salmoniformes > Salmonidae > Oncorhynchus > Oncorhynchus mykiss. The sequence continues at coordinate 94,934,416 of NC_048566.1, forward strand.
CAGTTTCCCACTGTTACTTCAGCATTGCCTCAGAAAGGGTGGGAGTGGATTTTAAACAGCCAGAGAGATTAACATCCAGTAATCTAACCAACAGAGGAAATGCATTAAGAGGTGTGTGTGTGTGTGTGTGTGTGTGCGCGTTTCTGTTTCTATATAACAAGCCATCAAGCTCATGTTTTAGGACAGGTTTCCTCGGGGGATAAGGTCATGATCCCATGTCTGTTACACAGCCTCAGGCATACCATTTATAACGTGTACACACACACACACACACACACACAGTACTCTCTGTTAGATAATGGAGTCCTAGGTGGGCTGTTCATGAGGCTAGAAGCAACTGTTGTAAAATAATAATAGTGTAACAACCCTGGGTTTATAAGCGCGGAAATCGACTCCGGAGCATGAGGAGCACGCAGAAGCAGGCTTTTGCGGCACAGTCGATAGCGCGTAGAACCTCGGGTTCAAAGGTTGAGGGTTCAAGACCTGCTCCCTGCCTGTTTCATTACAATATATTCCATTTAGCAGACGCTTTTATGCCAAGCACTTAGTCATGCATGCATACATTTTACAAATGGGTGATCCCAGGAATCGAACCCAAAACCCTGGCATTACAAGTGCCGTACTAACTGAGCTACCAAGAGTCCAAGGATCTCCCCCAGGATTTAGTTTAGGGTCTCCTCTACTCTGTTTAGTTTAGGGTCCGCAGTATTGGTTTAGAGTTGACTCTGTTTACCTAAGGTCTAGATTTTCATTAGCATGTTACCTAGCTGTTTTCACTGTCTCTCTCTCTCTCTCTCTCTCTCTCTCTCTCTCTCTCTCTCTCTCTCTCTCTCTCTCTCTCTCTCTCTCTCTCTCTCTCTCTCTCTCTCTCTCTCTCTCTCTCTCTCTCTCTCTCTCTCTCTCTCTCTCTCTCTCTCTCTCTCTCTCTCTCTCTCTCTCTCTCTCTCTCTCTCTCTCTCTCTCTCTCTCTCTCTCTCTCTCTCTCTCTCTCTCTCTCTCTCTCTCTCTCTCTCTCTCTCTCTCTTCCTCTCTCTCTCTCTTCCTCTCTCTCTCTCTCTCTCTCTCTTCCTCTCTCTCTCTCTCTCTCTCTCTCTCTCTCTCTCTCTCTCTCTCTCTCTCTCTCTCTCTCTCTCTCTCTCTCTCTCTCTCTCTCTCTCTCTCTCTCTCTCTCTCTCTCTCTCTCTCTCTCAATTCAATTTGCTTTATTGGCATGGCGTAACAATGTACATATTACCAAAGCTTATTTTGGATATTTACAATATGAAAATAATAAGAATCAACATTGTCAACGGGACAACAATAACCAAGGGTCAAAATAACCATACATTTAACAATAACAATAAGCATACAGTAGAGGACATGTGCAGGTTGATTGGTTTGTCAGACACTGTCCCTCATCTTATGGCAGGCAGCAATGTAGTGCGCTGCCAACCCACAGCTCTCTGCGTCCTCCCCCAACAGCACGGGTAGCCTATCCTCATCAGAGAGGTCTTTGAAACCTTGAATAAGGGTTTCAAATTTGGGGAAATGACACTCTCTCTAATTGTTTTATATTTTTTACATTTTGTCAGGAAATGCAGCTCCGTCTCAGGTTCTGCTGTGGTGCAGTGGTTGCACAGCCTTTCCTCTACAGGGAGCCAGGTTCTGCTGTGGTGCAGTGGTTGCACAGCCTTTCCTCTACAGGGAGCCAGGCTTTCCTGTGTCTACCCTTCTCAATGACAAGGCTGTGCTCACTGAGCCTGTACTTTGTCAAGGTTTTTCTAAGGTTTTGATCAGTAATCATTGTCAAATAGTTAGCCATGGTGTGCTGTCGATTTATGGCCAGATAGCACTGTGCTTGTGTTTCCCAATAAGCAATGTCGTTTTGAGTGTGTTGTAATTGGTTTTTTTCTGATTGATGGGATGTTCTGGTCCTGAGGATTCAGTGTGTTAGTAGAACAGGTTTGTGAACTCAGGACCAGCTGGATGAGGGGACTGAGGATTCAGTGTGTTAGTAGAACAGGTTTGTGAACTCAGGACCAGCTGGATGAGGGGACTGAGGATTCAGTGTGTTAGTAGAACAGGTTTGTGAACTCAGGACCAGCTGGATGAGGGGACTGAGGATTCAGTGTGTTAGTAGAACAGGTTTGTGAACTCAGGACCAGCTGGATGAGGGGACTGAGGATTCAGTGTGTTAGTAGAACAGGTTTGTGAACTCAGGACCAGCTGGATGAGGGGACTGAGGATTCAGTGTGTTAGTAGAACAGGTTTGTGAACTCAGGACCAGCTGGATGAGGGGACTGAGGATTCAGTGTGTTAGTAGAACAGGTTTGTGAACTCAGGACCAGCTGGATGAGGGGACTGAGGATTCAGTGTGTTAGTAGAACAGGTTTGTGAACTCAGGACCAGCTGGATGAGGGGACTGAGGATTCAGTGTGTTAGTAGAACAGGTTTGTGAACTCAGGACCAGCTGGATGAGGGGACTGAGGATTCAGTGTGTTAGTAGAACAGGTTTGTGAACTCAGGACCAGCTGGATGAGGGGACTGAGGATTCAGTGTGTTAGTAGAACAGGTTTGTGAACTCAGGACCAGCTGGATGAGGGGACTGAGGATTCAGTGTGTTAGTAGAACAGGTTTGTGAACTCAGGACCAGCTGGATGAGGGGACTGAGGATTCAGTGTGTTAGTAGAACAGGTTTGTGAACTCAGGACCAGCTGGATGAGGGGACTGAGGATTCAGTGTGTTAGTAGAACAGGTTTGTGAACTCAGGACCAGCTGGATGAGGGGACTGAGGATTCAGTGTGTTAGTAGAACAGGTTTGTGAACTCAGGACCAGCTGGATGAGGGGACTGAGGCTTCAGTGTGTTAGTAGGACAGGTCTGTGAACTCAGGACCAGCTGGATGAGGGGACTGAGGCTTCAGTGTGTTAGTAGGACAGGTCTGTGAACTCAGGACCAGCTGGATGAGGGGACTGAGGATTCAGTGTGTTAGTAGAACAGGTTTGTGAACTCAGGACCAGCTGGATGAGGGGACTGAGGCTTCAGTGTGTTAGTAGGACAGGTCTGTGAACTCAGGACCAGCTGGATGAGGGGACTGAGGATTCAGTGTGTTAGTAGAACAGGTTTGTGAACTCAGGACCAGCTGGATGAGGGGACTGAGGATTCAGTGTGTTAGTAGAACAGGTTTGTGAACTCAGCCCCAGGACCAGCTGGATGAGGGGACTGAGGCTTCAGTGTGTTAGTAGAACAGGTTTGTGAACTCAGCCCCAGGACCAGCTGAATGAGGGGACTCTTTTCTTTGCTCAGCTCTTGGCATTACAGGGCTTGGTAATGATATGAGAGGGGGTCACTATTTTAGGTGTTTACAAATACTTAATTGCTCTTTTTTGAGTTCTTATTATTAGTGGATATTAACCTAATTCTGCCCTGCATGCGTTGTTTGTAGTTTTCCTCTGGACATGTAGGATACTCTTACAGAACTCTGCATATAGGGTTTCAATGGGGTGTTTGATCCATTTGATGAAATCTTGTTTTGCAAGTGGACCCCACACCTCGCTGCCATAAAGTGCAAGTGGTTCAATGACACATTAAATTCGTTTTTGCCAAATTTTAATAGGTATTTCAATTTGAATTTGTTTTTTAATGGTGTAGAATGCCCTGCGTGCTTTCTCTCTCAGTTCATTCACTGCCTCATTAAGGTGTCCATTTGAGCTTGTTTTTTAAACCTAAGTAATTGTAGTGTGTGCAGTACTCTATATATTTTGTACCAATTGAGAACTTTGGTCTAATTCCCTGAGATGTGGATCTTCTCTGGATAATCATTATTTGAGTCCTTTTGGGGTTTACTGCCAGGGCCCAGGTCTGGCAGTACTGCTCTAGCAGGTCCAGGCTCTGCTGTGGGTGACAGCAGGCATAGGTCATCTTTGAAGAGTAGGTATTTAACCTCTGAATTGTGTAGACTAACACCAAGGGCTGAGGATTTTTCTAGAGTAGTGGCCAATTCGTTGATGTAAATATTGAAGAGTGCAGGGCTCAGATGACAACCCTGGCGAAGGCCCCGCCTCTGGTTAAAGAATTCTGTTCTATCTCTTACCAATTTTAATGCTGCACGTATTGCCAGTATACATGGATTTAATTATGTCATATGTTTGACCCCCTACACCATGTTCAATAACTTTGTAGAACAGTCCTGTATGCCAAATAGAATCAAATGCTTTTTGGAAGTTGATAAAGCAAGCTTATATATTTTGGTGGACATGTTCATCTATCAGGGTGTGTAGGGTGTAAATATGATCAGTCATGCAATGTTTTGGTATAAATCCAAGTTGGCTTTTACTCATTGTGCTTATTAAGGAAGTTTAGCACTCTTACATTTATAATACTACAGAAAACCTTCCCCAGGTTACTGTTCACACACATTCCTCTGTAATTGTTAGGGTCAAATCTGTCTCCGTTCTTAAAGATTGGGGTTATGAGTCCTTGATTCCAGATGTCAGGGAAATAACCTACACTCAGGATCAAATTAAACAGTTTTTAATATAGCCAATTGAAAATTTTCACTAGTGAGTTTGAGCATCTCATTTAGAATGCCATCAGGTTAGCATGTTTTTTTAAATTTGTGGTCTTGAAGTTTCTTTTAGAGCTCCTGGTCAGTTATTGGGGAGTCCAGGAGTTTCTATCGCTCTCTCACTCCCTCTCTCACTCATTCTCTCTCTCGCGTGTGTGTGTGTGTGTGTGTGTGTGTGTGTGTAGGACCTGAACAAGCGTCTGTCCTTACCTGCTGACATCCGTATTCCAGATGGTTACCTGGAGAAACTACAGCTCACCAGCCCCTCCTTCGACCAGCCCCTCAGCCGCCGCTCCCGAAGAGCATCATTGGTGAGAGAGGGGGTGAGGGAGGGAGGGTGAGGGAGGGAGGGTGAGTAAGAGAGAGGGGGAGGGTGTGAGAGAGGGGGATGGTGTGAGAGAGGGAGGGTGAGTAAGAGAGGGGGGGCAGAGAAAGAGGGGGACAGAGAGGGAGGGTGAGAGGGAGGGTGAGGGAGGGAGGGAGGGTGAGGGAGGGAGGGAGGGTGAGGGAGGGAGGGAGGGTGGGTGAGTGAGGGTGAGAGGGGGGGGTGAGTAAGAGAGAGGGGGAGGGTGTGAGAGAGGGAGGGTGAGTAAGAGAGGGGGGGCAGAGAAAGAGGGGGACAGAGAGGGAGAGGGGGGGGGCGGAGAGGGGGATGGAGTGATGGACGGGGGGATGGACAGACGGACGGACAGAGAGAGGAAGACTGACAGAGAGAGCTCACGCCTGGTCTCCTCCACTCCCTGTTGTCTTCTGTTTACATCTCATCTCAGAATGGTCTGTGTCAGCACCACTGTGTGTGTTTATGCTGCTGCCTGTCAGGATGAGAATAGAGGAACGGTATGGTTCACTGTTCTGTTAAGCGAATCACATGCTTCCACTCACATGCACCAAACTGCCTCCTCCCTTTCACAACATCAAAGCCAATGTCAGATGAAATTACACCCAGTGGGACCAAATAGGGTACACACACACACACACACACACACGGCCGCCAGAAGGTTTTGTGAAATGTTTGTAGGTATAAGTCGGTCACTGTTAACAAGGACATGAACCTCATTAACATAAATGTTTATTCATCTTTTCTTTCAGTCTGAAATTGGATTCGGGAAGCTTGAGACATACATCAAACTGGACAAGTTAGGAGAGGTGTGTGTGATAGTTATTTGGGATGGAAGGTGATTTATAGATCAGTGATTCAATGCAGTCTAAATGTAATATAGTTCATCACATCATGATAATAATAACTCTGAATTTGGATCCTTCACCCCCCCCCCTCTCTCACCCCCCCTTCCCCTCTGTCACCCCCCCTCTCCCTTTCTCATCTCTCACCCCCCTCACCCTCTGTCACCCCCCTCTTTACCTTTCTCATCTCTCACCCCCTCCCCTCTCTCACCCCCCTTCCCCTCTCTCACCCCCCTTCCCCTCTGTCACCCCCTCTCTCCCTTTCTCATCTCTCACCCCACTCCCCTCTCTCATCCCCCTCTCCCCCCTCCCCTCTCTCATCCCCCTCTCCCTCCTCCCCTCTCTCATCCCCCTCTCCCTCTTCTATCCCTCTCCCTTTCTCATCTCTCACCCCCCTCCCCTCTCTCATCCCCCTCTCCCTCCTCCCCTCTCTCATCCCCCTCTCCCTCTTCTATCCCTCTCCCTTTCTCATCTCTCACCCCCCTCTCATCTCCCTCTTCCATCCCTCTCTCATCCCTTTCTCATCTCTCTCATCCCCTCTCATCTCCCTCTCACCCCCCCTCTCTCCCTTTCCCCTCTCTCACCCCCCTTCCCCTCTGTCACCCCCCTCTCTCCCTTTCTCATCTCTCACCCCTCCTCCCTTCTCTCATCCCTCTCTCCCTCTTCTATCCCTCTCCCTTTCTCATCTCTCACCCCTCTCTCCCTCTTCCATCCCTTTCTCATCTCTCTCATCCCCTGTCATCTCCCTCTCTCACCCCCCTCTCATCCCTTTCTCCCTCTCTCCCTTTCTCATCTCTCTCATCTCCCTCTTCCATCCCTCTCTCTAATCTCTCTCTCTCTCTCCCCTCTCTCCCTCCAGGGAACGTATGCTACAGTGTTTAAAGGAAGGAGCAAACTGACAGACAACCTGGTGGCTCTGAAGGAGATCAGACTGGAGCACGAGGAGGGAGCACCTTGCACTGCTATCAGAGAGGTGTCCTTACTGAAGGACCTGAAACACGCCAACATAGTGACGCTGCACGACATCATCCACACAGACAAGTCCCTGACGCTAGTCTTCGAGTACCTGGTGAGAGGCCCAAAAACATTCCCTTCTGTTATAACTTCTAGCCTACGGTGAAAAGACTAGATAATAGCCTACGGTGAAAAGACTAGATAATAGAATGTGAAATGAAAGCGATAGTTTGACAAATACAATGATCTTATTTTTCGTTCATGTGCTGTTGGTTGATCCTTAATAAAGTATTTTTAAGTTCATATCACTTGTAGTCCCAGCAGGTTCTATCTAGTGGATGCTGTGTTGGGTGTTTTGTGTTGCTGCTGTATTCTGTGCCCCTTTCTGTTTGACAATGACTGGTTTACTTCCGGCGCCGATAGAGATGGCCGCCTCGCGTTCCTAGGAAACTATGCAGTATTTAGTTTTTTTACGTGCTATTTCTTACATTGGTACCCCAGGTAATCTTAGGTTTTATAAGATTAGGCTTTATATATAAGAGCAACGTCAACTCACCATCATTACGACCAGGAATATGACTTTCCCGAAGCAGATCCTGTGTTTTGCCCACCACCCAGGACAATGGATCGGATTCCAGCCGGCGAATCAAAACAACGACGCCGTAAAAGGGGCAAACGAGGCGGTCTTCTGGTCAGGCTCCGGAGATGGGCACATCGCACACTGCTCCTCAGCATACTACTCGCCAATGTCCAGTCTCTTGACAACAAGGTTGATGAAATCCCAGCAAGGGTAGCATTCCAGAGAGACATCAGAGACTGTAACGTTCTTTGCTTCACGGAAACATGGCTCACTCGAGAGACGCTATCGGAGTCGGTGCAGCCAGCTGGTTTCTCCACGCATCGCGCCGACAGAAACAAACATCTTTCTGGTAAGAAGAGGGGCGGGGGGGGGGGGGTATGCCTTATTGTTAACGAGACGTGGTGTGTTCATAACAACATACAGGAACTCAAGTCCTTCTGGTCACCTGACTGAGAATTCCTCACAATCAAATGTCGACCACATTATCTACCAAGAGAAATCTCTTCGATTATAATCACAGCTGCAAATATTCCCCCCCAAGCAGACACCTCAATGGCCCTGAACAAACTTTATTTGACTCTATGTAAACTGGAAACCACATATCCTGAGGCTGCATTCATTGTAGCTGGGGATTTTAACAAGGCTAATCTGAAAACAAGACTCCCTAAATTGTATCAGCATATCGATTGTGCTACCAGGGCTGGTAAAACCCTGGATCATTGTTATTCTAACTTCTGCGACGCATATAAGGCCCTCCCCCGCCCTCCTTTTGGAAAAGCTGACCACGACTCCATTTTGTTGCTCCCTGCCTATAGACAGAGACTAAAACAGGAAGCTCCCCCGCTCAGGTCTGTTCAATGCTGGTCCGACCAATCTGATTCCACACTTCAAGATTGCTTCGATCACGTGGATTGGGATATGTTTACGCATTGCGTCAAACAACAACATTGATGAATACGCTGATTCGGTGAGCGAGTTTATTAGCAAGTGCATCGGCGATGTCGTACCCACAGCAAATATTAAAATGTTTCCAAACCAGAAACTGTGGATTGATGGCAGCATTTCCGCAACACTGAAAACGTGAACCACTGCTTTTAACCAGGGCAAGGTGACCGGAAACATGACCGAATACAAACAGTGTAGCTATTCCCTCCGCAAGGCAATCAAACAAGCCAAGCGTCAGTATAGAGACAAAGTAGAGTCGCAATTCAACGGCTCAGACACAAGAGGTATGTGGCAGGGTCTACAGTCAATCACGGATTACAAAAAGAAAACCAGCCCCGTCGCGGACCAGGATGTCTTGCTCCCAGACAGACTAAATAACTTCTTTGCTCGCTTTGAGGACAATACAGTGCCACTGACATGGCCTGCTACCAAAACATGCGGACTCTCCTTCACTGCAGCCGAAGTGAGTAAAACATTTAAACGTGTTAACCCTCGCAAGGCTGCAGCCCAGACGGCATCCCCAGCCACGCCCTCAGAGCATGCGCAGACCAGCTGGCTGGTGTGTTTACGGACATATTCAATCAATCCTTATCCCAGTCTGTTGTTCCCACATGCTTCCAGAGGCCACCATTGTTCCTGTTCCCAAGAAAGATAAGGTAACTGAGCTAAACGACTACCGCCCCGTAGCACTCACTTCCGTTATCATGAAGTGCTTTGAGAGACTAGTCAAGGACCATATCACCTCCACCCTACCTGACACCCTAGACCCACTCCAATTTGCTTACCGCCCAAATAGGTCCACAGACGACGCCATCGCAACCACACTGCCCTAACCCATCTGGACAAGAGGAATACCTATGTGAGAATGCTGTTCATCGTCTACAGCTCAGCATTTAACACCATAGTACCCTCCAAACTCGTCATCAAGCTTGAGACTGGGTCTCGACCCCGCCCTGTGCAACTGGGTACTGGACTTCCTGACGGGCCGTCCCTAGGTGGTGAGGGTAGGTAACAACATCTGATCCTCAACACTGGGGGCCCCACAAGGGTGCGTTTTGAGCCCTCTCCTGTACTCCCTGTTCACCCACGACTGCGTGGCCATGCATGCCTCCAACTGAATCAAGTTTGCAGACGACACTACAGTGGTAGGCTTGATTACCAACAACTATCAGACGGCCTACAGGAAGGAGGTGTGTGTGGTGTCAGGAAAATAACCTCACACTCAACGTCAACAAAATATAGGAGATGATCGTGGACTTCCGGAAACAGCAGAGGGAGCACATCCACATCGACGGGACAGTAGTGGAGAGGGTAGTAAGTTCCTCTGCGTACACATCACGGACAAACTGAAATGGACCACCCACAACAACCTCAGGAGGCTGAAGAAATTTGTCTTGTCACCAAAAGCACTCACAAACTTCTACAGATGCACAATCGAGAGAATCCTGTCGGGCTGTATCACCCACCGTCTGGTACGGCAACTGCTCCGCCCACAACCGTAAGGCTTTCCAGAGGGTAGTGAGGTCTGCACAACGCATCACCGGGGGCAAACTACCTGCCCTCCAGGACACCTACAGCACCCGATGTCACAGGAAGGCCAAAAAGATCAAGGACAACAACCACCCAAGCCACTGCCTGTTCACCCTGCTATCATCCAGAAGGCGAGGTCAGTACAGGTGCATCAAAGAAGGGACCGAGAGACTGAAAAACACCAATCTCAAGGCTATCAGACTGTTAAACAGCCATCACTAACATTGAGTGGCTGCTGCCAACATACTGACTCAACTCCAGCCACTTTAATATTGGAAAAGTGTATGTAAAAAATGTATCACTAGCCACTTTAAACAATGCCACTTAATATAATGTTTACATACCCTACCTTACTCTTCTTAAATATACTGTACTCGATACCATCTACTGCATCTTGCCTATGCCGTTCTGTACCATCACTCATTCATATATATTTATGTACATATTCTTCATCCCTTTATACGTGTGTGTATAAGGTAGTTGTTGTGAATTGTTAGGTTAGATTACTTGTAGGGTTATTACTGCATTCTTGGAACTAGAAGCACAAGCATTTCGCTACACTCGCATTAACATCTGCAATCCATGTGTTTGTGACAAATAAAATTTGATTTGATTTTGTTTGCCCCTTCCTGTTTGACAATGTCTGTCCCTTCCTGTTTGACAATGTCTGTCCCTTCCTGGTCGACAATGTCTGTCGCTTCCTGTTTGACAATGTCTGTCGCTTCCTGTTTGACAATGTCTGTCGCTTCCTGTTTGACAATGTCTGTCCCTTCCTGGTCGACAATGTCTGTCCCTTCCTGGTTGACAATGTCTGCCCCTTCCTGGTTGACAATGTCTGCCCCTTCCTGGTTGACAATGCCTGCCCCTTCCTGGTTGACTGAATGCCTGCCCCTTTCCGGTTGACTGAATGCCTGCCCCTTTCCGGTTGACTGAATGCCTGCCCCTTCCCGGTTGACTGAATGCCTGCCCCTTTCCGGTTGACTGAATGCCTGCCCCTTTCCGGTTGACTGAATGCCTGCCCCTTTCCGGTTGACTGAATGCCTGCCCCTTTCCGGTTGACTGAATGCCTGCCCCTTTCCGGTTGACTGAATGCCTGCCCCTTTCCGGTTGACTGAATGCCTGCCCCTTTCCGGTTGACTGAATGCCTGCCCCTTTCCGGTTGACTGAATGCCTGCCCCTTCCTCTCCACTCACTTGTAGGACAAGGACCTGAAGCAGTACATGGACGACTGTGGGAACATCCTGAGCATGCAGAACGTCAAGGTGAGTGTAGTGTCTACAGATCGCCTGCCCGGTCTCCGTATCGCTGTAGATATGCAAGGCTCCTTCAGTGCTAAAAGCCTATTCCCCCTGCTGGTGACTAGTGGAACATCGACTTAATCACTTGAACGTGTCAAGCTCAATTCCAACAAAAGTGTTGTTTTTTTTTAAAGCGTACAAACGAGCGTTGTACTAGTCAGTGAGAGAGAACATACGGGCCTCGAGCATCTACGGCATCATAGCACGTCAAATTAGAAAGCAAGTCTATTTTTCTTACCTCTACGCGGAGTAATGCTGGTAAAGTAAGCAGATAAATTACGTGGGTCGCTTGTAGAAAAGGAATTTGGGGAGTCATTATGATCTTACCAATGCTAAGTAGACTAAAGATGTAGTTTAACATGTGTTGGGCTTGAAACTAAGGTTTATCAGTCAAATAGGCTCCATATTTGAAAAGAATTGCAACCTGCCTGTGGTGATTTCCATCATATAGTCGAGGCAGACTACGGCTGGAAAACTCCAGGACTCTGATATCAAGAGGGAATACTGTAGAAAGAACGAGATGTAGTTGTTTATAAATGGCTTGGATTTATTAGAAACAACATCCTCATAAGCTAGCAAATCAACAACTAGTCCAGCTACGGTGGCCCCCGTAGGACATCTAAGGTCAAAAGGAATTCCCGGCCTCCCGGGTGGTGCAGTGGTTAAGGGCCCTGTACTGCAGCGCCAGCTGTGCCACCACTCTGGGTTCGCGCCCAGGCTCTGTCGTAACCGGCCGCGACCGGGAGGTCCGTGGGGCGACGCACAATTGGCATAGCGTCGTCCGGGTTAGGGAGGGCTTGGCCGGTAGGGATGTCCTTGTCTCATCGCGCACCAGCGACTCCTGTGGTGGGCCGGGCGCAGTACGCGCTAACCAAGGTTGCCAGGTGCACGGTGTTTCCTCAGACACATTGGTGCGGCTGGCTTCCGGGTTGGATGCACGCTGTGTTAAGAAGTAGTGCTGTGGGTTGGGTTGTGTATCGGAGGACGCATGACTTTCAACGTTCGAGCCCGTATGGGAGTTGTAGCGATGAGACAAGATAGTAGCTACTAACAATTGGATACCATGAAATTGGGGAGAAAAGGGGGGTAAAATTCAAAAATAAATGTAAAAATGTTTAAAAGGAATTCCCGGTGGCAGAATAGCGAACAGTTTTATTATGGATTTTCATGCCAATTCGGTTGTCATACGCTACCCAGAGTTTGTGAATTGATGCTTGCTACTCTCACACGCAAATGTCACGCCGTTGACAGGTGTCTGTGTGATTTTTAGTTTCACACCACAAATTTAAATTCTCTCTGGAAAAAGGGAAAAATAGTTATTCTGATCGAATGGAGATATTCGAGAAACTAACAAGCCTTTGTTCCTACCCATGCACAGTAGCTGAAGATGATTATCATTTTTCTGATTACACTACATGTTTTATATTTCCACCGAAGTGTCCTGACTACCAGCAGAGGTCTGACATCATCTTTGTTGTTTTGTCTCAGATCTTCTTGTTTCAGATCCTGCGAGGTTTGTCCTACTGTCACAGACGGAAGGTTCTACACAGAGATCTGAAGCCTCAGAACCTGCTCATCAACGAACGAGGAGAACTCAAACTGGCCGACTTCGGTAAGAGACATGTTCTCGTTCTACCCAGGTTTCTGGGGAGTTTATAACGCTCTTCACACTTTCCTGCAGACCTGAACCGTACTCAGCTAGCTCCGATATTTCCTTTTCACTTAGTCTGATTTCTGCAACTATGGTGGAGGCACAACCAGGCCAGCACAGTACAGGTCAGCTTGGTTCAGTTCGGCATGATTGCTGACAATGAGCCGGTCTATTCAGTGAAGACAGTAATGTTCCATTGTGTAACTCCTTGTTATTTTGTTCCAGGTCTGGCCCGGGCCAAGTCAGTCCCCACTAAGACGTACTCCAACGAGGTGGTGACGCTCTGGTACCGACCTCCTGACGTTCTACTCGGATCCTCTGAGTACTCCACACAGATAGACATGTGGTGAGTGAGCTGAGGTGACATAGAACCATGAGAGAACCAACATAGAACCAACAGAACCAACGTAGAACCATGAAAGAACCAACGTAGAACCATGAGAGAACCAACGTGGAACCGTGAGAGAACCAACATAGAACCATGAGAGAACCAACATAGAACCAACATAGAACCATGAGAGAACCAACATAGAACCATGAGAGAACCAACATAGAACCATGAGAGAACCAACATAGAACCATGAGAGAACCAACAGAACCAATGTAGAACCGTGAGAGAACCAATGTAGAACCGTGAGAGAACCAATGTAGAACCGTGAGAGAACCGGCGTGGAACCGTGAGAGAACCGGCGTGGAACCGTGAGAGAACCGGCGTGGAACCGTGAGAGAACCGGCGTGGAACCGTGAGAGAACCGGCGTAGAACCGTGAGAGAACCAGCGTAGAACCGTGAGAGAACCAACGTAGAACCGTGAGAGAGCCAGCGTAGAACCGTGAGAGAACCAGCGTAGAACCGTGAGAGAACCAACGTAGAACCGTGAGAGAACCAACGTAGAACCGTGAGAGCCAGCGTAGAACCAACGTAGAACCGTGAGAACCAGCGTAGAACCGTGAGAGAACCAGTGTAGAACCAACGTAGAACCGTGAGAGAACCGACGTAGAACCGTGAGAGAACCAGCGTAGAACCGTGAGAGAACCAACGTAGAACCGTGAGAGAGCCAGCGTAGAACCGTGAGAGAACCAGCGTAGAACCGTGAGAGAACCAACGTAGAACCGTGAGAGAACCAACGTAGAACCGTGAGAGCCAGCGTAGAACCAACGTAGAACCGTGAGAACCAGCGTAGAACCGTGAGAGAACCAGTGTAGAACCAACGTAGAACCGTGAGAGAACCGACGTAGAACCGTGAGAGAACCAGCGTAGAACCGTGAGAGAACCAGCGTAGAACCGTGAGAGAACCAGCGTAGAACCGTGAGAGAACCAACGTAGAACCGTGAGAGAACCAACGTAGAACCGTGAGAGAACCAGCGGAGAACCAACGTAGAACCGTGAGAGAACCAGCGTAGAACCGTGAGAGAACCAGCGTAGAACCATGAGAGAACCAACGTAGAATCATGAGCATTTCTTGAGAATGGGTTATCAGGAGCCATGATCTTCTAATCTGAATTATATATGCAAAACTGAAATCCATCCTGACCCCCATATCGACCTCTGTATCTACCACGCTCTGACGTCCTTATGTTCCCTTGAATAATGAGAATAGCCATGCATCTAATTTACAGTGGAGGGCAGGAAAAGTTAAGTGAATGTTGGGTACAGACTCCCCTTATGAAGACCTGTATTGACTCTATTTGACCCCGAACCTCATCTTTTCAACCCCAGGGGTGTGGGCTGTATATTTTATGAGATGGCTGCCGGGAGGCCTCTGTTCCCTGGCTCTACTGTGGAGGACGAACTGCACCTCATCTTCAGACTGCTGGGTGAGTGCTGCCACCTGGTGGTGGGAAAACAACATGACATGGTGAAATAAAATATATCTGCTCTCTGTAATGTGTGTGTGTCATTTGAATTTGCTTGTATTAAATTATACTTTTAACCTACATCTTTGTAGACAGTCAGCTGCTATGCTAGAGCCCCTGTGACTGCCCTCTCCACCCTCCAACAGGAACACCCTCAGAGGACAGCTGGCCTGGCATCTCCTCCATGGAGGAGTTCAAGTCCTACAAGTTCCCCAAGTACAAGACACAGCCCCTCATCAACCATGCTCCCAGGTATGTAGGGCTACAGGCCTGGGTACAGATCTGTTGGAGTGGTTACATCATATTAAAGGGACAATTTTCACTCATAATTAAATGTTTGTCAGATGTTTTCAGACCGACAAGAGTAGGACACTAGTAGACCACGTTAGACCACTGCAGAGTTCTAAAAACATCTGACCCTCGTTGATTTGAAGCAGACGCCTTTTTCCGAAGAAACTTACAGATTCCCACACAGCAACATGTCCTTAAATCAGCTGGTGTCCAGGGAAATGAACATGAGCTGGTGTCCAGGGAAATGAACATGAGCTGGTGTCCAGGGAAATGAACATGAGCTGGTGTCCAGGGAAATGAACATGAGCTGGTGTCCAGGGAAATGAACATGAGCTGGTGTCCAGGGAAATGAACATGAGCTGGTGTCCAGGGAAATGAACATGAGCTGGTGTCCAGGGAAATGAACATGAGCTGGTGTCCAGGGAAATGAACATGAGCTGGTGTCCAGGGAAATGAACATGAGCTGGTGTCCAGGGAAATGAACATGAGCTGGTGTCCAGGGAAATGAACATGAGCTGGTGTCCAGGGTAATGAACATGAGCTGGTGTCCAGGGAAATGAACATGAGCTGGTGTCCAGGGAAATGAACATGAGCTGGTGTCCAGGGAAATGAACATGAGCTGGTGTCCAGGGAAATGAACATGAGCTGGTGTTCAGGGAAATGAACATGAGCTGGTGTCCAGGAAAATGAACATGAGCTGGTGTCCAGGGAAATGAACATGAGCTGGTGTCCAGGAAAATGAACATGAGCTGGTGTCCAGGGAAATGAACATGTCGTAACACTGGGTGTTTCCTTTTACTGAAGTGGAATTACTGGCCCTTCTGCTTTCAAAGGGGGTTTTGTAAGAGAAAAGTTTTTGTTTGTGTATGTGTGTGCGTACACCTCCCTTCCTGTGGAGGAAATCCTGTGGAATAGTTTACTCTGCTTCTTTCCTAGAGTTCACTACACCACCATGAGTCACTCCCACTGATCTAACACCTTTACCACTGCGCTCTCTCTCTTTCTCGCTCTCTCTCTTTCTCGCTCTCCCTCTTTCTCTCCCTCTTTCTCTCCCTCTTTCTCTCCCTCTTTCTCTCCCTCTTTCTCTCCCTCTTTCTCTCCCTCTTTCTCTCCCTCTTGCTCTCTTGCTCTCTTTCTCGCTCTTTCCCTCCCTCCCTTTCCTCCATCCCTCCCTCCCTTTCCTCCCTCCCTCCCTCTTTCCCTCTTTCCCTCCCTCCCTCTTTCCCTCCCTCCCTCCCACCCCCTCCCTCTCTGTGCTTCTCAGGTTGGATACCGATGGCATTGAACTGCTGCTGTCATTTCTCAAAGTGAGTCCCACTACAGATGCAAACAGATTGACTCATTTGAATAAACAATCCTCTGAGTTGCACCACTGCTCCGACACCTGTATCTGATAAACGGCAGCGTGTTGTTGTTACATTGGGACAGTGTACTTGGTAGAATTTCAAAGGAAAACTTAGTGTACATAAGGCTTTGACACACAGCAGTAATAACTTCACCAGAATGCAGATGTTTACAGTGCACTGCTGCAGAAGTAATATTGTGTATTTATGTAGCTTTATGGAGTTGCATTGTGGCATATTTAACATAGTTATTTAACTTCCTGGAGGCAGGAATTAATTAGCAGAGTGTGGATGTTTCCTCTATCATGGCTTTCCTGTCCAAGAACACACACACACACACACACACACACACACACACACACACACACACACACACACACACGCTTATTAAACAAACACACACACACACACGCGCTTATTAAACAAACACACACACTGTTTCTCTGTTGTTGCTTTCTCAGTACGAGTCCAAGCAGAGGATGTCTGCAGATGAGTCGATGAGACAGCCTTACTTCAGGAGCCTGGGGACACACGCACACACACTGCCAGAGAGTGAGTAATATATACACACACACACTGCCAGAGAGTGAGTGATATATACACGCACACACACTGCCAGAGAGTGAGTAATATATACACACACACACTGCCAGAGAGTGAGTAATATATACACACACACACTGCCAGAGAGTGAGTAATATATACACACACACACTGCCAGAGAGTGAGTAATATATACACACACACACTGCCAGAGAGTGAGTAATATATACACACACACACTGCCAGACAGTGAGTGATATATACACGCACACACACTGCCAGAGAGTGAGTGATATATACACGCACACACACTGCCAGAGAGTGAGTGATATACACACGCACACACACTGCCAGAGAGTGAGTGATATACACACGCACACACACTGCCAGAGAGTGAGTGATATACACACGCGCGCACACACACTGCTAGAGAGTGAGTGATATACACACGCGTGCACACACACTGCCAGACAGTGAGTGATATATACACGCACACACACTGCCAGAGAGTGAGTGATATATATATACACACACACACACACACTGCCAGAGAGTGAGTGATATATACACACACACACTGCCAGAGAGTGAGTGATACACACACATAAATATATATACAGTGCCTTGCGAAAGTATTCGGCCCCCTTGAACTTTGCGACCTTTTGCCACATTTCAGGCTTCAAACATGAAGATATAAAACTGTATTTTTTTGTGAAGAATCAACAACAAGTGGGACACAATCATGAAGTGGAACAACATTTATTGGATATTTCAAACTTTTTTAACAAATCAAAAATTGAAAAATTAGGCGTGCAAAATTATTTAGCCCCCTTAAGTTAATACTTTGTAGCGCCACCTTTTACTGCGATTACAGCTGTAAGTTGCTTGGGGTATGTCTCTATCAGTTTTGCACATCGAGAGACTGAAATGTTTTCCCATTCCTCCTTGCAAAACAGCTCAAGCTCTGAGGTTGGATGGAGAGCATTTGTGAACAGCAGTTTTCAGTTCTTTCCACAGATTCTCGATTGGATTCAGGTCTGGACTTTGACTTGGCCATTCTAACACCTGGATATGTTTATTTTTGAACCATTCCATTGTAGATTTTGCTTTATGTTTTGGATCATTGTCTTGTTGGAAGACAAATCTCCGTCCCAGTCTCAGGTCTTTTGCAGACTCCATCAGGTTTTCTTCCAGAATGGTCCTGTATTTGGCTCCATCCATCTTCCCATCAATTTTAACCATCTTCCCTGTCCCTGCTGAAGAAAAGCAGGCCCAAACCATGATGCTGCCACCACCATGTTTGACAGTGGGGATGGTGTGTTCAGCTGTGTTGCTTTTACGCCAAACATAACGTTTTGCATTGTTGCCAAAAAGTTCAATTTTGGTTTCATCTGACCAGAGCACCTTCTTCCACATGTTTGGTGTGTCTCCCAGGTGGCTTGTGGCAAACTTTAAATGACACTTTTTATGGATATCTTTAAGAAATGGCTTTCTTCTTGCCACTCTTCCATAAAGGCCAGATTTGTGCAATATACGACTGATTGTTGTCCTATGGACAGAGTCTCCCACCTCAGCTGTAGATCTCTGCAGTTCATCCAGAGTGATCATGGGCCTCTTGGCTGCATCTCTGATCAGTCTTCTCCTTGTATGAGCTGAAAGTTTAGAGGGACGGCCAGGTCTTGGTAGATTTGCAGTGGTCTGATACTCCTTCCATTTCAATATTATCGCTTGCACAGTGCTCCTTGGGATGTTTAAAGCTTGGGAAATCTTTTTGTATCCAAATCCGGCTTTAAACTTCTTCACAACAGTATCTCGGACCTGCCTGGTGTGTTCCTTGTTCTTCATGATGCTCTCTGCGCTTTTAACGGACTTCTGAGACTATCACAGTGCAGGTGCATTTATACGGAGACTTGATTACACACAGGTGGATTGTATTTATCATCATTAGTCATTTAGGTCAACATTGGATCATTCAGAGATCCTCACTGAACTTCTGGAGAGAGTTTGCTGCACTGAAAGTAAAGGGGCTGAATAATTTTGCACGCCCAATTTTTCCGTTTTTGATTTGTTAAAAAAGTTTGAAATATCCAATAAATGTCGTTCCACTTCATGATTGTGTCCCACTTGTTGTTGATTCTTCACAAAAAAATACAGTTGTATATCTTTATGTTTGAAGCCTGAAATGTGGCAAAAGGTTGCAAAGTTCAAGGGGGCCGAATACTTTCGCAGGGCACTGTATACACTGCTCAAAAAAATAAAGGGAACACTAAAATAACGCATCCTAGATCTGAATGAATGAAATATTCTTATTGTATACTTTTTTCTTTACATAGTTGAATGTGCTGACAACATAATCACACAAAAATTATCAATGGAAATCAAATTTATCAACCCATGGAGGTTTGGATTTGGAGTCACACTCAAAATTAAAGTGGAAAACCACACTACAGGCTGATCCAACTTTGATGTAATGTCCTTAAAACAAGTCAAAATGAGGCTCAGTAGTGTGTGTGGCCTCCACGTGCCTGTATGACCTCCTTACAACGCCTGGGCATGCTCCTGAGGGATCTCCTCCCAGACCTGGACTAAAGCATCCGCCAACTCCTGGACAGTCTGTGGTGGATGGAGCGAGACATGATGTGCTCAATTGGATTCAGGTCTGGGGAACGGGCGGGCCAGTCCATAGCATCAATGCCTTCCTCTTGCAGGAACTGCTGACACACTCTAGCCACATGGGGTCTAGCATTGTCTTGCATTAGGAGGAACCCAGGGCCAACCGCACCAGCATATGGTCTCACAAGGGGTCTGAGGATCTCATCTCGGTACCTAATGGCAGTCAGGCTACCTCTGGCGAGCACATGGAGGGCTGTGTGGCCCCCCAAAGAAATGCCACCCCACACCATGACTGACCCACCGCCAAACCGGTCATGCTGGAGGATGTTGCAGGCAGCAGAACGTTCTCCACGGCGTCTCCAGACTGTCACGTCTGTCACATGTGCTCAGTGTGAACCTGCTTTCATCTGTGAAGAGCACAGGGCGCCAGTGGCGAATTTGCCAATCTTGGTGTTCTCTGGCAAATTCCAAACATCCTGCACGGTGTTGGGCTGTAAGCACAACCCCCACCTGTGGACGTCGGGCCCTCATACCACCCTCATGGAGTCTGTTTCTGACGGTTTGAGCAGACACATGCACATCTGTGGCCTGCTGGAGGTCATTTTGCAGGGCTCTGGCAGTGCTCCTCCTGCTCCTCCTTGCACAAAGGTGGAGGTAGCGGTCCTGCTGCTGGGTTGCTGCCCTCCTACGGCCTCCTCCACGTCTCCTGATGTACTGGCCTGTCTCCTGGTAGCGCCTCCATGCGCTGGACACTACGCTGACAGACACAGCAAACCTTCTTGCCACAGCTCGCATTGATGTACCATCCTGGATGAGCTGCACTACCTGAGCCACTTGTGTGGGTTGTAGACGCCGTCTCATGCTACCACTAGAGTGAAAGCACCGCCAGTATTCAAAAGTGACCAAAACATCAGCCAGGAAGCATAGGAACTGAGAAGTGGTCTGTGGTCACCACCTGCAGAACCACTCCTTTATTGGGGGTGTCTTGCTAAATGCCTATAATTTCCACCTGTTGTCTATTCCATTTGCACAACAGCATGTGAAATTCGTCAATCAGTGTTGCTTCCTAAGTGGACAGTTTGATTTCACAGAAGTGTGATTGACTTGGAGTTACATTGTGTTGTTTAAGTGTTCCCTTTATTTTGTTGTGCAGTGTATATACAAAGAGTGTTCTGTGTGGTGTGTTCCTCATCTTTCTCTTTTTAACTTTATATTTCTGACACGTGTGTTTGTGTGACAGGCATATCCATATTCACCCTGAAGGAGGTTCAGCTGCAGAGAGATCCAGGCTATAGGAACTCTAACTATCCTGAGTCAGGTTAGTGGAGTCCGTCAGGGATCCAAATTAGTACCACTTATATTTATTATTATTATTATTATTATTATTATTATTATTATTTATTTATTTTTGGAAAATATATATTTTTTATTTGTATTTTTATATATTTTTTACTAACACTCAAAAACACACCGGTCCCTGAAAATATATTTTATAGCGCCTCTAAATAGTCTCCATTGACCTACTTTATTAACATTCTATTCAGTTGACTTAGCCCTCTAATACACTACTGCTTTAACATAAAACAATAATAGTATTGTAATTATTCATTTCTACTTTTCGTTTTGTTGTTTTTGCTACCTTCAGGCAACGGCAAGAACAGAAGGCAGAGCATGCTCTTCTAAAGACTCCTAGCGGTGGTGTGTTCAACAGATGAGGATGTCTTACCTACCTGAAGAGTTATACAGACAGAGATGGTTCAGTCTCAGAGATGGTTGTCTACAAGGGGCCACGGGGGTGGGGGGGTAGGAGGACCAGCCCTCTGTGCGTTCCCCCTTTCTGCCAGGGGCCCCTATCTACAGTACTGTTGGACCCCTGGGGGCCCAGGCCAATGTGAAACTGGCTAAAAATAGAGATGTTTATACATTTTATATTTATTGGGGATAAGAGAGAAGTTGCTGCTACAAATCCAACTACTGTCTAGAAGATTCTAACTGGCTCAGTCACTTTAAAAGAAAACATGCAATGTGTATAGATGTTTTATTATTTGGAAGTGGTGGCATTGTGGTGGTTTTGTCCATTGATTTCCATTATTTCCACCTCAACACTCCAACTGTGACAAACAGACAAACCGAGATCTTTGCTGTAGCAGAGTCTGACGTTTTGGGATTTTCTCTGTTCTGTTGCCGTACGTGGTGCTGTATTCAAACACCAACCTCCCATATTTCTGGACCATTCAATACACATCACAAGATACTGTTGAGGCCAGTACAGCCCTAGTGGATGGTGACGATCGTAGCGATTGTTCTATCTCTATGGTGACCATATCCACCTGCTTCCAACCTGAAAGACTGTACCTCAATTTTGATAGAAGGTATGGGAGCAGTGATCGGCTTGGTGAAAAATGGTTCACATAGTTGTTAGTAGGTACAGTTGAAGTCAGAAATTTACATACACCTTAGCCAAATACATTTAAACTCAGTTTTTCACAATTCATGACATTTAATCCTAGTTAAAATGTCCTGTTTTAGGTCAGTTAGGATCACCACTTTTATTTTAAGAATGTGAAATGTCAGAATAATAGTAGAGACAATGATTTATTTCAGCTTTTATTTCTTTCATCACATTCCTAGTGGGTCAGAAGTTCACATACACTCAATTACTATTTGGTAGCATTGCCTTTAAATTGTTTAACGTGGGTAAAATGTTTTGGGTAGCCTTCCACAAGCTTCCCACAATAAATTGGGTGAATTTTGGCCCATTCCTCCTGACAGAGCTGTTGTAACTGAGTCAGGTTTGTAGGCCTCCTTGCTCGCATACGCTTTTTCAGTTCTGCCCACAAATTTTCTATAAGATTGAGGTCAGGGCTTTGTGATGGCCACTCCAATACCTTGACTTTGTTGTCCTTAAGCCATTTGCCACAACTTTGGAAGTATGCTTGGGATCATTGTCCATTTGGAAGACCCATTTGTGACCAAGCTTCAACTTCCTAACTGATGTCTTGAGATGTTGCTTCAATATATCCACATAATTGTCCTTCCTCATGACGCCATCTATTTTGTGAAGTGCACCAGTCCCTCCTGCAGCAAAGCATCCCCCACAACATGATGCTGCCAACCCCCGTGCTTCACGGTTGGGATGGTGTTCTTTGGCTTGCAAGCCTCCCCCTTTTTCCTCCAAATGGCCAAACAGTTATATTTTTGTTTCATCAGACCAGAGGACATTTCTCCAAAAAGTACAATCTTTGTCCCCATGTGCAGTTGCAAACCGTAGTCTGCCTTTTTTATGGTGGTTTTGGAGCAGTGACTTCTTCCTTGATGAGCGGCCTTTCAGGTTATGTCGATATAGGACTCGTTTTACTGTGGATATAGATACTTGATAATATATAGATAATTGTACCTGTTTCCTCCAGCATCTTCACAAGGTCCTTTGCTGTTGTTCTGGGATTGATTTGTACTTTTCGCACCAAAGTACGTTAATCTCTAGGAGACAGAACGCGTCTCCTTCCTGAGCGGTATGATGGCTGCGTGGTCCCATGGTGTTTATACTTCCATACTATTGTTTGTACAGATGAATGTGGTACCTTCAGGCATTTTGGAAATTGCTCCCAAGGATGAACCAGACTTTATATTTTTTTAGGTCTGATTTTGTCTGATTTCTTTTGATTGTCCCATGATGTCAAGCAAAGAGGCACTGAGTTTGAAGGTAGGCCTTGAAATACATCCACAGGTACACCTCCAATTGACTCAGATGATGTCAATTAGCTTTAGAAGCTTCTGATAAGCTATGTCATCATTTTCTGTAATTTTCCAAGCTGTTTAAAGGCACAGTTAACTTAGTGTATGTAAACTTCTGACTCACTGGAATTGTAATACAGTGAAATAATCTGTCTGTAAACAATTGTTGGAAAAATTATTTGTGTCATGCACAGAGTAGATGTCCTAAGCGACTTGCCAAAACTATAGTTCGTTAACAATAAATTTGTGGAGTGGTTGAAAAACGAGTTTTAATGACTCCAACCTAAGTGAATGTAAACTTCCCACTTCAACTGTATATGTAATGTAGTAGTGGAGCTTCTACCCTAATGCTCCCAACCAAGATTTAGAAACCCGTACTGGTCAGATCCAGAGGGGAGCCGTTAAGGAGAACATTGAGACTGGATGGTTCCTTTGTGACGTCAGATCATTCCGGAATGATGTGGCCTCTTATCATCATGACTCATGACCAATGAATGAACAAAAGCAGTATGTCAGAAACTTGGCTATGTGGAATTTATGATATGGACATTACAGGAAGATGTCAAATATCTGACTTTAATTTCTATTCTTCATAACACCCAGAGGCATTGGCCATGTTCCAGGTCACCTACATTGCGGTTGAGTTGCTCATGTTGTTAGATTATTAAGTTGTATTGAGGAGGGTTCTTGCAATATGAAATGCTACGTACTCATTTGCAGAGAACACATCCAATTGGTCATAGATGAGAAAGTAGTATATATATTTTTTAAATTGCAGTATATCTATAACTTAACAATCTGATTGTCTGTGCAACAGGACTGCACTGTAGGCGACCTGGAACATGGCCACTACCACCACCATGATGACAGTTTCCTCTTCTCCACTCTTCTCTATTGCACCAAGCTTCCTGTGTCTGTGGTGAAGAGTATGTGAGCGGAGATGAAATCTCACTGTCAAACCAGGCCAGATAGTGAAGGGGAGTGAAACCAGGCCAGATAGACTGAAGGGGTGTGAAACCAGGCCAGATAGACTGAAGGGGTGTGAAACCAGGCCAGATAGACTGAAGGGGTGTGAAACCAGGCCAGATAGACTGAAGGGGTGTGAAACCAGGCCAGATAGACTGAAGGGGTGTGAAACCAGGCCAGATAGACTGAAGGGGTGTGAAACCAGGCCAGATAGACTAAGGGGGTGTTAAACCAGGCCAGATAGACTGAAGGGGTGTGAATTACCGACCATTATGTTTCTACTCTGCCATCCATTCTCATCCTACCTTCAAACAACCAACTGGAAAACGGTTCCTTGTGTTGGATTGCTTGTATCATTGTGTTGCCTGCTGTGTATGGGGGAAAGAGGAACAGACAGTCACTGAAGCCCTCGGCCCATAATGGTACCCTATTCCTTATATCATTCCAGGAAATGAGTCCCTTCTAGGTAGTGTAACTTATTTTTAAAAAATAAAAATTTTATTTCACCTAACTTTAACATTTTGTAATGAAGAGCACATGTTCAATTTAGGATTTTAAAAAATTATTATTATCTGTACCGGGGCTGATTGTACTGGGGCTGACTGTACCGGGGCTGACTGTACCGGGGCTGACTGTACCGGGGCTGACTGTACCAGGGCTGACTGTACCAGGGCTGACTGTACCGGGGCTGACAATTTAAACTTAAATCAGCCATAAACCCTTTGTGACAGGGGGAATGGAAGCTTGAGGTGTGCATCAATAAAAATTGATTTGTTAAAACATTTTTAGCCTATCTATGGATAATGACAGGGTTGATGTGGTACGCTCAACCCGCTTGGTTTTCCACCACAAAACACCAGAAAAATGGAGGGTTGACCTTTAAAATGAATCACCAGTCTCATTAAATCAATTATAGTCTTGATTTGTCAAAGCAAAAAAAAAAAAAAACTAGTACCTGAACCTAGATCAGCACTCCTGCTCTGAACTGCCTCGTGAATACAGGGCCCAGCTCTCCTAGTGAACACAGTAGGGAGTCGGTCGATTTAACAGCGTTACATACCAGATGTTTGGTATGATATTATTACTTTGACGTTATTTGTGGATCATTATTATTAGTGTTGCATGTCATAAGGGATGCCCTCCTTTTATATTTGAGATTTTTTTTCAGAGTAAGAAAATTAAACTGAAGATTATATGTAAATGTCTGGTCTGTTAGGCTCCTGTTCCCTTACTTCTTCTAGGGGGTCGGCAGGGTGGCCTAGTGGTTAGAGCGTTGGACTAGTAACCGGAAGGTTTCATGTTCAAATCCCCGAGCTGACAAGGTACAAATCTGTCGTTCTGCCCCTGAGCAAGACAGTTAACCCACTGTTCCTAGGCTGTCATTGAAAATAAGAATTTGTTCTTAACTGACTTGCCTTTCAATCCTTGCAACAAATTAAAATGAGTGTAAGTACACACACACGATACACTCTGCTGTATAACTGAAGACGGCAGCGTTACAGCATTCAATGCTTCAGTTTTATTCAAAACAAGACCAATATAACATTATACAGAATATATACTGTATAGATCCGCTCCAGTATAAACAAAGAACATTACAAAGAACATTACAAAGAACATTACAAAGTGTTACAAAGAACATTACAAAGAACATTACAAAGTGTTACAAAGAACATTACAAAGAACATTACAAAGAACATTACAAAGTGTTACAAAGAACATTACAAAGAACATTACAAAGTGTTACAAAGAGCATTACAAAGAACATTACAAAGAACATTACAAAGAACATCACAAAGTGTTACAAAGAACATTACAAAGAACATTACAAAGTATTACAAAGAACATTACAAAGAACATTACAAAGTGTTACAAAGAGCATTACAAAGAACATTACAAAGAACATTACAAAGAACATTACAAAGTGTTACAAAGAACATTACAAAGAACATTACAAAGAACATCACAAAGTGTTACAAAGAACATTACAAAGAACATTACAAAGTATTACAAAGAACATTACAAAGAACATTACAAAGTGTTACAAAGAACATTACAAAGAACATTACGAAGTGTTACAAAGAACATTACAAAGAACATTACAAAGCTTTTTCATTGATTTTGGAACCCCGTCTTCATATATATATATATATTTTGGGGGGGGACAAAAAACACGTCAATGGTCTTTCATTTTCAAAAGGCACAGCCGGCGCTATTTGAAAAGCATAGTGCATTCAATACAATTCAATATCATACAATGAAAACAACAATGTTTCACATTCTGTAATGATGATCACAATTATACTTCTAGAGATGGGGGAGGGGGGTTCAGAGGGGGGTGAGATGGATGGAGGGGTAAAATGGGGGAGGCGGGTTCAGAGGGGGGGGGGGGGGGGGTTGAGATGGCTGAGGGGGGAGGGGTGGGTTGAGACTCCAAATCATAAGCAAATTTGGAAGAAAATCAAGTGAAGGCTGATGGGAATTCACATTGAAGAGTTGCTGATGCAGGAGGCAGTTGGTCCAATGGGCTGGATTGGGTTTTTGAGAGCCTGAATCATGACTTGTGATTGGCAGGGGACAGGAGCAGGGGTGAGGGGGACCCGTCCAAGTTTGGCATGGGGAGGTGTCCATTCATTAGACTGGGGAACTGTGGACAGAGAGAGAAAGAGGTGTATGGGTTTAGCCAATGCTCCTGAATTTTCTAAATCTAGTGCTGGGCAATGAAGAAGAGACCTACACACTGCATATAATGCTGTCCCATAGTGTTTCAATCCTTGCAACAAATTCACAATGTTTCCAATTCACAGAAGCCTTGTCCAGGGGTGTATTCATTAGTCAGACTCTGTTGTAAAACGTTTTGCGACGGAAACCATTTACTGTTTACTTTAGGAATCAAACTGAAAGGAAATGGGGAGGGACCTACCTGGAAAACGTTTTAAGTTTGGAGTAAACGCTTCCCGTTACAACCACCAAAAGGTTCTGCAGCCCAGGTCTCTGCTACCACCAGAGGAACTGTAATCCTGGTTTCCTGTTGCTCTATGGACTGTGCCTCTTCCCTCCCTCCTCCTCTCCCTCCCTCCTTCTCTCCCTCCCTCCTTCTCTTCCTCCTTCTCTCCCTCCCTCCTTCCCTGCCCTCCCTCCTTCTCTCCCTCCTTCCCTCCCTCCTCCTCTCCCTCCTTCCCTCCTTCCCTCCCTCCTCTCTCTCCCTCGTCTCACTCCTTGTCTCCCTCCCTCCTTCTCTCTCTCCCTCCCTCCTCCTCTCCCTTCTCTCCCTTCTCTCCCTCCTTCTCTCCTTCTCTCCCTCCCTCCCTCCTCCTTCTCTTCCTCCCTCCTTCCTTCTCTTCCTCCCTCCTCCTTCTCTTCCTCCCTCCTTCTCTCCCTCCCTCCCTCCTTCCTTCTCTTCCTCCCTCCTTCCTTCTCTTCCTCCCTCCTCCTTCTCTTCCTCCCTCCTTCCTTCTCTTCCTCCCTCCTTCCTTCTCTTCCTCCCTCCTTCCTTCTCTTCCTCCCTCCTCCTTCTCTTCCTCCCTCCTTCTCTCCCTCCCTCCTTCCTTCTCTTCCTCCCTCCTTCCTTCTCTTCCTCCCTCCTCCTTCTCTTCCTCCCTCCTTCCTTCTCTTCCTCCCTCCTTCCTTCTCTTCCTCCCTCCTCCTTCTCTTCCTCCCTCCTTCCTTCTCTTCCTCCCTCCTTCCTTCTCTTCCTCCCTCCTTCCTTCTCTTCCTCCCTCCTTCCTTCTCTTCCTCCCTCCTCCTTCTCTTCCTCCCTCCTTCTCTCCCTCCCTCCCTCCTTCCTTCTCTTCCTCCCTCCTCCTTCTCTTCCTCCCTCCTTCCTTCTCTTCCTCCCTCCTTCCTTCTCTTCCTCCCTCCTTCCTTCTCTTCCTCCCTCCTTCCTTCTCTTCCTCCCTCCTCCTTCTCTTCCTCCCTCCTTCTCTCCCTCCCTCCCTCCTTCCTTCTCTTCCTCCCTCCTCCTTCTCTTCCTCCCTCCTTCCTTCTCTTCCTCCCTCCTTCCTTCTCTTCCTCCCTCCTTCCTTCTCTTCCTCCCTCCTCCTTCTCTTCCTCCCTCCTTCTCTCCCTCCCTCCCTCCTTCCTTCTCTTCCTCCCTCCTTCCTTCTCTTCCTCCCTCCTTCCTTCTCTTCCTCCCTCCTTCCTTCTCTTCCTCCCTCCTTCCTTCTCTTCCTCCCTCCTCCTTCTCTTCCTCCCTCCTTCTCTCCCTCCCTCCCTCCTTCCTTCTCTTCCTCCCTCCTCCTTCTCTTCCTCCCTCCTTCCTTCTCTTCCTCCCTCCTTCCTTCTCTTCCTCCCTCCTCCTTCTCTCCCTCCCTCCTCCTTCTCGCCCTCCCTCCTTCTCTCCCTCCCTCCTAATAATTTCTACCACCCTAACAGGCTCTATAGAGGGTGAAGTGAGTGAACTATGCATTGTACACAAAGGGGCTGCTTAGGTGTGTGATGCTGGGAAGGGAGGAGGAAGAGGAGGGCTGGATAGCTGCAAAAAAAATGAGGAGCGGGCCTGTGTCCCACACTGCACCCTATTTCCTACATAATGCACTAGTTAAAAGTAGTGCACTATATAGAGGATAGGGTGCCATTTGGGATGCGGCCCAGGATCAGCCCTCGACGAAACCAGTTCAGACCGGCTCGGCTCCCCTGAGCTCAAACAGGAAGTATTCACAGGATATCTATCCCTCTCTGCCTATGTTAACACTGAAACTGGAGGTATACTGACATCGAGACGAAAGAGCTTCTCCTAATGTTACAAACCCAGCCAGGTCCGTCTCTGTTATTGCAGTCAAACTCACTTCATTCACACACTGAACATCTAAAACAAAATGACCTGGAATGTAGAATTACAGGTAAATGTACTTAAGATCAAATTGATAGAGAGGGATGTGATCGAGAGGGATGTGATCGAGAGGGATGTGATCGAGGGGGATGTGATCGAGAGGGATGTGATCGAGGGGGATGTGATAGAGAGGGATGTGAAAAAAGGTTGTACATTTTACCAGGGCAGGTCAGGAGGTTGGAGAGCGGAAGACATGGAGAGAAATGCGAACATTGATTCTACCTGACACACATTAGCATACATGTGAACTGTTTGGTCATCGTTACAGATGAGTGGAATTTCAACAGTCTAAGAACTCCCTCACCTATCCATCCTCAGGGGGAAACCAACAGGATTCGGCGATCAACCCAACAAACACTGTCCATTCAGCACTTCTCTGTTCTTTAAGCAAATCTGTCTCTTCCTCCACTCCTGTCTCTCTCTCTCTCTCCATCCCTCTTTCTCTCCCTCCCTTGAACTCTCTCCTTCACTCCTGTCTCTCTCTCTCTCTCCATCCCTCTGTCTCTCCCTTTCTCTCTCCTTCACTCCTCCCTCTCTCTCTCATCCCTCTGTCTCTCCCTCCCTGAACTCCCTCCTCAACTACCCATCTTGGGGAGTAAACAAAAAGACACAGTCCATTCAGCACTTCTGTCTTTCACTCCCCCCCTCCAGTTTTTACCTGAAACAGTGATCCGTGTCCTTGAAGCCTGGCCGGGCTCAGAGGGGCTGCGGGACTTAGGCTGCTCCAGAAGTGGACACCTGATAACAGAGAGCTGTGGCCCAGCAGCAGACCAGATGGAGTCTAGGGAGGGAAAATGAAAAAGGGCAGAGAGAGCAGGGGGGCAGAGAGAGCGAGAGAGCAGGGGGGCAGAGAGAGCGAGAGAGAGCAGGGGGGCAGAGAGAGCGAGAGAGAGCAGGGGGGCAGAGAGAGCGAGAGAGCAGGGGGGCAGAGAGAGCAGGGGGGCAGAGAGAGCAGGGGGGCAGAGAGAGCGAGCAGAGGGGCAGAGAGAGCGAGAGAGCAGGGGGGCAGAGAGAGCGAGAGAGAGCAGGAGGGCAGAGAGAGCGCAGGGGGGCAGAGAGAGCGCAGGGGGGCAGAGAGAGCGCAGGGGGGCAGAGAGAGCAGGGGGGCAGAGAGAGCGAGAGAGAGCAGGGGGGCAGAGAGCGAGAGAGCGCAGGGGGGCAGAGAGAGAGAGAGCGCAGGGGGGCAGAGAGCGAGAGAGCGCAGGGGGGCAGAGAGAGAGAGAGCGCAGGGGGGCAGAGAGAGAGAGAGAGCAGGGGGGCAGAGAGAGAGGGAGAGAGCAGGGGGGCAGAGAGAGCGAGAGAGCGCAGGGGGGCAGAGAGAGCAGGGGGGCAGAGAGAGCGAGAGAGCAGGGGGGCAGAGAGAGCAGGGGGGCAGAGAGAGCGAGCAGAGGGGCAGAGAGAGCGAGAGAGCAGGGGGGCAGAGAGAGCGAGAGAGAGCAGGAGGGCAGAGAGAGCGCAGGGGGGCAGAGAGAGCGAGAGAGAGCAGGGGGGCAGAGAGCGAGAGAGCGCAGGGGGGCAGAGAGCGAGAGAGCGCAGGGGGGCAGAGAGAGAGAGAGCGCAGGGGGGCAGAGAGAGAGGGAGAGAGCAGGGGGGCAGAGAGAGCGAGAGAGCGCAGGGGGGCAGAGAGAGCGAGAGCGAGCAGGGGGGCAGAGAGAGCGAGCAGGGGGGCAGAGAGAGCGAGCAGGGGGGCAGAGAGAGCGAGAGAGCGAGAGAGAGCAGGGGGCAGAGAGAGCGAGAGAGAGCAGGGGGGCAGAGATAGCGAGAGAGCGCAGGGGGGCAGAGAGAGCAGGGGGGCAGAGAGAGCGAGAGAGAGCAGGGGGGCAGAGAGAGCGAGAGAGAGCAGGGGGGCAGAGAGCGAGAGAGCAGGGGGGCAGAGAGAGAGGGAGAGAGCAGGGGGGCAGAGAGAGAGGGAGAGAGCAGAGGGGCAGAGAGAGAGGGAGAGCAGAGGGGCAGAGAGAGAGGGAGAGCAGGGGGGCAGAGAGAGAGAGAGAGAGAGAGGGAGAGCAGGGGGGCAGAGAGAGAGAGAGGGCGGGGGAGCAGAGAGAGGGAGAGCGGGGGGGCAGAGAGAGAGAGCGGGGGAGCAGAGAGAGAGCGGGGGGGCAGAGAGAGAGCGAGCGGGGGGGCAGAGAGAGAGAGCGGGGGGCAGAGAAAGAGAGCAGGGGGGCAGAGAGAGAGAGAGCAGGGGGACAGAGAGAGAGAGAGAGAGAGAGAGAGAGCAGGGGGACAGAGAGAGAGAGAGAGAGCAGGGGCAGAGAGAGAGCAGGGGGGCAGAGAGAGAGAGAGAGCGGGGGGCAGAGAGAGAGAGAGCGGGGGCAGAGAGAAAGAGGGGGTAGAGAGAGCGATGGATAGGGGGGGCAGAGAGAGATGGAGAGTGGGAGGGCAGGGAGAGAGAGCAGGTGAGGTGGGGAGGGGAGGTGAGGTGTGGTGGAGAGGGGGATAATTGTTGTTAAGGTTTCACTGTTGTGGAGGGACCCAGCCCTGCATGACTGGTCTGCCTGCCTTTCCCTTCATATTAATGGAATGATTGGAGCATATGGTATCACTTAGCCCCCCACCTCATACCCTCTCTCCCTCTCTTTCATACCATCTCTCTCTCTCATTATCTCTCTCTCTCTCTCTCTCTCTTTCTCTCTCTCTCTCTCTCTCTCTCTCTCTCTCTCTCTGACTAGGACAGGATATGTGTAAATCTCTTGCTTTTCCTCTGATCTTCCTTTGCATCGCTGTAAACAGTGTTTCATTTGTTGTTTCTGTATAAGCTGTACCACTGTCTGTGGAGAAGTCAACGTCTTCTTTCTAATGATGAAAATGTGGTTCAGCGAAGCCTCATGATTTTTTTTACACACAAACTAAAACACACGCTGAAATATCTGTAGTTGGATGTGATTTTTTTTAATAGTGCTTGAGTTTGGATCGTGTGCTCCGTTACATTAGTACTGTAAAAATACCCATATCATCTAGAAGACTGGGTCCGATGTGGCTGAGCGGTCTGGGCCTGTGGCACGGCAGTGCCTTGCTGCTCTAGCTGGGCTTTGGGGACACTGACGTAATGGTCTGGATAGACTCCAGCCCCCATCTCCCCGTAACCAGGCAGGCCTCAGTACAGTTAGGAAGCAAAGAAAAACACTATTCTGCAACACTATTCTCTATCTTAGAGAAGATCAACTAGCATCACTCACGAGTGAGATGTCTTTCCACAACATCAACCAACCTGATATGGAGTGGAATCAGTTTACCTGACTTCTTCATGTTGTAAATAGGGTTTTATTAACGATGCTAGTGTTAAGTATTCCCTGGGGCTGTGTCATGTCAAGTAGTGGTATAGGTATAGGTATACCATACCTGTGCAGTGAAGAAGGCGTGGGTGAGGGATCCGGACGGTAGGGCGGGGCTATTGAGGGCTATCGAGCCGATGTCACTTCCTGTCAAGAGCAGGGAGGGGGCGGAGATCTCTAGGGCTTTGGGCTTATTGGTTTTGGGTGGGAGTCCATGACAACTGTCTCCATGACTACTACCACTAACTCTACTACCACCACTGGTCCTCTTCTCCGGAGGCTGCAGGGCCTGCTCTCTCTCTCTATGCCCAGAAGAGAGATTCAGAGGCTGGGCTCCCTGGTCTGAGTCCTCCCCCTCCTCATCTTCTTCAGCCTCTGGGCTCCAGCCTCCTCGGCCTGGCCCTGGCTGGGGGTTATGGCTGTGGGGGGAGGAGGAGGGCGGGGAGTGGCGCTGGTGTTGGTGGTGGGTGTAATGGTGGAGAGGGGAGGATTTGGCTGGCCTGTGGGTGCTGAAGGATTGTGATGAAGGCTCAGGCTTGATGAGGGACGGTGAGGGTGGAGTATTCTCGGTGGTACCCGTCCCAAATCGGATGACTCCGGAGCGGGCCTCGTCCTGCTGTCTCTCCCTCAGGGCCCGGAGCAGCTCCTCTGGAGGAGAATGGAGGGTGTTGATGCTGAAGGAGGAGTAGAGGCCAGGGCCGAAGTACTTGTTATGACACGCAGCCTGCTGGGCCGCCGCAGCCACCTCCAACGCCGCCCCCAGGGCCCTCCTCTGCTGCTGCACCTCCTCTTCTTCCTCCTCCTCCTCTACATCCAGGTCCTGGAAGTCCTGGTCTTCGTGGAGCGTCACCCGACCGGAAGCCAAGCCCATCTCTACTGCTGCTGGGTCCATCTTTAAGATTTCCGGGAACGAGACAAACTTGTAGACAAACTTCTGTCCGATCACCTTCTTGATAATGTTCTGGGGCACATGGAACATTATTATGAGATTAGTGTGCAGGTTCAACCGAAAAATGATTTTGTGAATTCCCTAATATTTTATTCATGGATGTAATTACACATAAAAGATTTAATACACATTTATGAGCTGATAAGACAACATATATTTTCATTTTCTATTGTCAATAAATAAAATAACTAAATTATCAATGTTGAAGCAACCATTTTGATTTCAACATTTCATTCATAGAAAAATGAATTGCCACCAAAGCCATCGAAAATGATTACAAAATGTCTGAAATTCTAGTGTGTGTGGGTATGTGATGCATCATCGTCTCTGGGCTACGCTGTTTGTTAGGTGAAACAAGAGGAAGTGGAACTATGTGCCAGTGGGGATCTTCGTGTTGAAAAAGAAGAACAACAAACAACATGAAGTTACCATGAAATGTCACATCGACCGAAATGCCAAATAAACAGTGCAGAGATAATTGTCCGTGGGAGTATTCTAATTCAAGAGAGCTGTACCTTGAGTGAAGTAACATCAAAACCAAATGTCAAACAAACAAGAGGTCTGTACCTTGTCATAGTAGTATCTCAGGGCTCTGCTCAGCTTGTCGTAGTTCATATTAGTCTCATTTATTTCTAGTAGTATGTCTGGGTGAGTAATTGTACGTTGTGGTAGTAGTGTTTAGTTTACTGTCTGTGTAGTATGAATGTAGTACCTTGTCATAGTAGTATCTCAGGGCTCTGCTCAGCTTGTCGTAGTTCATATTAGTCTTGTTCTTGCGGAGCCCCCACAGCTTGGCCACCTCCTCAGACTTGAGCAGTTTAAACTCCCCGTCGTTCGACGTCCAGCAGATCAGGTGCTTGTGGCTCTGGTCCAACAACAGCTGCAACAGGAACTGCCACAACGTGATGGCACTGTCCATACCTAGAGGGTCACAGGCCATTGATGTTATCCACATGGAATCAGAGCAGTGGTGTAAAGTACTTCAGTAAAAATAATTTAAAGTACTACTTAAGTAGTTTATTTTTGTATCTATACTTTACTATTTATATTTTTGAAAACTCTTACTTCACTAGATTCCAAAAGAAAATATTGTACTTTTTACTCCATACATTTTCCCTGATACCTAGAAGTACTCGTTACATTTGAAATGCTTAGCAGGATAGGAAAATTGTCAAATTCACACAGTTATCCATCGAACATCCCTGTTCATCCCTACTGCCTCTGATCTGTCAGACTCACCAAACAGAGAACATCCCTGGTCATCCCTACTGCCTCTGATCTGTCAGACTCACTAAACAGAGAACATCCCTGGTCATCCATACTGCCTCTGATCTGTCAGACTCACTAAACAGAGAATATCCCTGGTCATCCCTACTGCCTCTGATCTGTCAGACTCACTAAACAGAGAATATCCCTGGTCATCCCTACTGCCTCTGATCTGTCAGACTCACTAAACACAAACGCTTTGTTTATAAATGATGTCTGGGTTTGCCGCTGGCTATCTGTAAATAACATTAAAAAAACAAGAAAATCGTGCCATCTGGTTTTGCTTAATATAAGGAATTTGAAATTATTTATACTTAAATATTTGAGCTATTCCATGTACTTTTAATACTTAAGTATATTTAAAATCAAATACTTTAAAACAATTTTTACTCAAGTAGTATTTTACTGGGTGACTCACTTTTACAAGAGTAATTTTTTTATTAAGTTATCTTTACTTTGACTGACTTAAGCGTGAAAATGGGGTACTTTTTCCACCACTGAACCAGGGTTGTTGTCCTGTCCAGGAGCAGGCGGCAGCCTGGAGGATGGAGAACCGGCCAGCCACCGGAGCGTGACCCTGGGCTGTTCCTAGCCTGTTGCCTGTGTTGCATGGTGTCTACTTACAACACACGATGTTTCTATACTGGATCAATCCAAATGTATTGTATACCAAGTATAACACTGTAGTAGCCTACACTGTGACGTGTGAAGACAAGTCACAGTGTGAAATAGAAGCGTGCAGACTAGTATGTGTAATGTAAAGTAACAGAGGAGATGGTTGAAAAAGTAGGAACAACAGCTCAAGCCAGACGTAGGCTGCGGTCCAACCTGGCTGAGGCTACAGGAAGTATGCTGCGGTCCAACCTGGCTGAGGCTACAGGAAGTATAATACGGTCCAACCTGGCTGAGGCTACAGGAAGTATAATACGGTCCAACCTGGCTGAGGCTACAGGAAGTATGCTGCGGTCCAACCTGGCTGAGGCTACAGGAAGTATGCTGCGGTCCAACCTGGCTGAGGCTACAGGAAGTATGCTGCGGTCCAACCTGGTTGAGGCTACAGGAAGTATAATACGGTCCAACCTGGCTGAGGCTACAGGAAGTATGCTACGTTCCAACCTGGCTGAGGCTACAGGAAGTATGCTACGGTCTAACCTGGCTGAGGCTACAGGAAGTATGCTACGGTCCAACCTGGCTGAGGCTACAGGAAGTATGCTGGGGTCCAACCTGGCTGAGGCTACAGGAAGTATGCTGCGGTCCAACCTGGCTGAGGCTACAGGAAGTATAATACGGTCCAACCTGGCTGAGGCTACAGGAAGTATGATACGGTCCAACCTGGCTGAGGCTACAGGAAGTATGATACGTTTCAACCTGGCTGAGGCTACAGGAAGTATAATACGGTCCAACCTGGCTGAGGCTACAGGAAGTATAATACGGTCCAACCTGGCTGAGGCTACAGGAAGTATAATACGGTCCAACCTGGCTGAGGCTACAGGAAGTATGCTGCGGTCCAACCTGGCTGAGGCTACAGGAAGTATGATACGGTCCAACCTGGCTGAGGCTACAGGAAGTATAATACGGTCCAACCTGGCTGAGGCTACAGGAAGTATACTGCGGTCCAACCTGGCTGAGGCTACAGGAAGTATGCTGCGGTCCAACCTGGCTGAGGCTACAGGAAGTATGCTACGGTCTAACCTGGCTGAGGCTACAGGAAGTATGCTACGGTCTAACCTGGCTGAGGCTACAGGAAGTATGCTGCGGTCCAACCTGGCTGAGGCTACAGGAAGTATGCTGCGGTCCAACCTGGCTGAGGCTACAGGAAGTATGCTATGGTCTAACCTGGCTGAGGCTACAGGAAGTATGCTGCGGTCCAACCTGGCTGAGGCTACAGGAAGTATGCTGCGGTCCAACCTGGCTGAGGCTACAGGAAGTATGATACGGTCCAACCTGGCTGAGGCTACAGGAAGTATGCTGCGGTCCAACCTGGCTGAGGCTACAGGAAGTATGCTACGGTCCAACCTGGCTGAGGCTACAGGAAGTATGCTGCGGTCCAACCTGGCTGAGGCTACAGGAAGTATGCTGCGGTCTAACCTGGCTGAGGCTACAGGAAGTATGCTGCGGTCCAACCTGGCTGACGCTACAGGAAGTATGCTGCGGTCCAACCTGGCTGAGGCTACAGGAAGTATGCTGCGGTCCAACCTGGCTGAGGCTACAGGAAGTATGCTGCGGTCCAACCTGGCTGAGGCTACAGGAAGTATGCTGCGGTCCAACCTGGCTGAGGCTACAGGAGGTATGCTGTGGTCCAACCTGGCTGAGGCTACAGGAAGTATGCTGCGGTCCAACCTGGCTGAGGCTACAGGAAGTATGCTGAGGCTACAGGAAGTATGCTACAGTCTAACCTGGCTGAGGCTACAGGAAGTATGATACGGTCCAACCTGGCTGAGGCTACAGGAAGTATAATACGTTCCAACCTGGCTGAGGCTACAGGAAGTATGATACGTTCCAACCTAGCTGAGGCTACAGGAAGTATGATACGGTCCAACCTGGCTGAGGCTACAGGAAGTATAATACGTTCCAACCTGGCTGAGGCTACAGGAAGTATGATACGGTCCAACCTGGCTGAGGCTACAGGAAGTATAATACGTTCCAACCTGGCTGAGGCTACAGGAAGTATGATACGGTCCAACCTAGCTGAGGCTACAGGAAGTATGCTGCGGTCCAACCTGGCTGAGGCTACAGGAAGTATGACGGGCCGAGAGAGAGAGGGGGGGAGACTAGGAGGAGCGATCAGGGTGGGTTTTGTATTTTAATGGAGGAATGTGCAGTCCTATGAGTTCCTGTCTGCCTGGTTAATCACAGTCTACACACTAGCACACAGGCTGACTAGTCTTGTCTGAAGTAGTGCACTTCAGGGGAATAGTCTTGTCTAAAGTAGTGCACATCATTGGGAATAGTCTTGTCTAAAGTAGTGCACTTAATAGGGAATAGTCTTGGAAGCTGTTCACTGGCTCTGGTTTAATACGAGACACTCGGACAAACTCAATGATCGGTGTTCTGATGAGGAAAGTGAAATATTATTGACCCTGATCAATGAATACATTATCAAACCTACACACACATGCACCCACACGTACGTATGCACACACACACACACACACACATACGTACACACACGTACGGACACACACTTATGTAGTACACACACGTACACACGCGTACAGACACACACTTACGTAGTACACACACACACATATTCACAAACATACTCACATATCGTCAGAACACATTTCCGGCACAAACTGTCCCTAGAGTTATCTATCTGTTTTGTCAAACCACAAAACTGTCAAAGTCAGGACTTCCTCCTATTCTACTGTCAAGGACACATTAGTAGAGAGAGGGAGGTGATCCAACACTATGGGTCGCATTTCCCCAATCCTGTTCCACTTCCAACTCACTGCCTGCCTGGGTCATGAGATCAAGTCAAACTGTCCCTCTCACACTCCCCCCCCCCTTGGACATATACTGGGACAAAAACAAATGACTGTTTTGAGAGGGAATTCTATGTTAATGGTTCCTAGTGGCCAGGGGACTTTAATGCAGAGAAACTTAAATCAGCTTAACCTAATTTCAATCAGCATGAGGGGGAAAAAAACTTTAACTTTACTTCACACACAGAGATGTGTAGAAAGCTCTCCCTCACCCTCCATTTGGCAAATCTGACCAGAATTCTATCCTCCTGATTCCTGCTTACATGCAAAAATTAAAGCAGGAAGCACCAGTGACTCGGTCTATAAAAAAGTGCTCAGAAGAAGCAGATGCTAAACTACAGGACTGGAATATGTTCCGGGATTCTTCCCGGAAGAATCAAGGACGTTGTCCCCACAGTGACTGTACGTACATACCCCAACCAGAAACCATGGGTTACAGGCAGCATTTACACCGAGCTAAACCCGGAAGCTGCCCTCCGACCATCAAACAGGCAAGCGTCAATACAGGACTAAGATCGAATCATACTACACCGGCTCCGACACTCGTCAGATGTGGCAGGGCTTGCAAACTATTACAGACTACAAAGGGAAGCACAGCCAAGAGCTGCCCAGTGACAAAAGCCAACCAGACAAGTTCAATTACTTCTATGCTCGCTTCAAGGTAAGTAACCCTGAAACATGCATGAGAGCATCAGCTGTTCCGGACGACTGTGTGATCACGCTCTCCGCAGCCGATGTGAGTAAGACCTTGAAAAAGGTTAATATTCACAAGGCCGCAGGGCCAGATGGATTAAAAACCTATTCCCCCTCAGGAGACTGAAAAGATTTGGCATGGGTCCTCAGATCCTCGAAAGGTTTTACAGCTGCACCATTGAGAGCATCCTGACGGGTTGCATCCCTGCCTGGTATGGCAACTGCTTGGCCTCTGACCGCAAGGCACTACACAGGTAGTGCGAATAGCCCAGGACATCACCGGGGCCAAGCTTCCTGACATCCAGGTCCTTTATACCAGACGGTGTCAGAGGAAGACCCTAAAACTTGTCAAAGACTCCAGCCACCCTAGTCATAGACTGTTCTCTCTGCTACCGCACGGCAAGCGCAACCAGAGCGCCAAGTCTAGGTCCAAGAGGCTCCTAAACAGCTTCTACCCCCAAGCCATAAGACTCCTGAACAGCTAATCAAACTACCAGACTATTTGCATTGCCCCCCCTTCCCCTTCTACACTGCTGGCACTCTGTTATTATCTATGCATAGTCACTTTAATGTAACCTACATGTACATATTACCTCAATTACCTCGACACCGATGCCCCCTCACATTGACTCTATACTGGTACCCCCTGTATATAGCCTCGCTATTGTTATTTACTGCTGCTCTTTAATTACTTGTTATTCTTATCTCTTACTTTTTTTTAGGTATTATCTCATAACTGTATTGTTGGTTAAGGGCTTGTAAGTAAGAATTTCACCTGTTGTATTCGGCGCATGTGACAAATAAAATTTGATTTGATTTAATTTAATTGAGTTCAACTTTCCACGTCACCTCAGCAATCATTTAAACACAGTTTTGTGCAAAAAGATTTGTCACCTTTTGTAATATGAACCATGATCTTCCTGGTTATTCAGAGTTCACACAAAGCCATCCAGTGTTTTGGGGAACGGAAACTCCTAATGTGATTAGGTGCTGTGTGTGGAGACAACTTAACCATGACTAAATCTGCTCTCTTCCTGTTCACATTCACAGTCTGTCGCTCGCTGGAAAATCCAACCACCGATTGCGAGTGAACCCCACAGTCGTGACATACGACCAGCTTCAGAAAGCCCAAGCGGTGTTTTGAGTTGAATCTGGATTTGCTCTGCATAATACCCGTCTTCTTTTTGATGATCTATTAAACCCAACTGTCTGTCTCGTTCTCTTACTTTTGAATAGAATAGTATGACTGAAACACGATTCACACGGGAGATTATACAGAGTTGAAATAGACAGACTCCAATACTGTCTATTTCTTTTTCTGTCTCACTGACACAGTTTGAAGATGTTTTCTCTACCAGACAGATGCAAACCGGAAGCTCGTAGAAACGTTGTGTGGTCTACTGCAGACCAGACAAACTAGAAACTCTCTTGCTGAAAGATCCTATTCTATTCCTCTGTTATCACTGAGTTTACAGTAAAACGTGTGAATAAACAGCAACAATACATACAGCTTTATGTCTGTTGAACTTTGGTATAGACTAGAAAACAAAAAAACCTGTCCACCTGTGGCCTACTCACACACATAATCTACAATAACTGAGATCGGGTTTACCTAATTCATCAACCTACCTTTCAAAATCCATGTTGACTTTTCACTATCAAAGAAACAATGAAAAACCATAATAACTTAACATAAAACGCAGTCACTTGTTTTCACATTTACCTGCGATCTCTTGTTTGCCTTTCCTTCCACTCCTTGAAAACGTTTATGATGAAATGTGTATGACCCCTTGTTTTTCCATGCTGACTGACTGCCGTCTAGCTAGGCTACACGGCTCTGCTGGACTGAAATAGGATCCTGGCTTCTTTTTCTCTTTCTGAGCAGGAAGTTGGAGCAGGCAGACAGAGAGCCGGCTGGCTTCCTCTTCCCTACGATTCCCCAGGCGTTTTGCCGTCTATGTAAGCACGCAGTTCCTCCTCTCTCTTTCTCTCTCTCTCTCTCTCTCTCTCTCTCTCTCTTTCCCTCTCTCTCTCTCTCTCTCTCTCTCTCTCTCTCTCTCTCTCTCTCTTTCCCTCTCTCTCTCTCTCTCTCTCTCTCTACGCGCCGATTGCCAACATTGCTCTCGATTATAACACACATGGTAACTCTCCAACTTACTCAACAGTTAAGCTGACATCAAATAAAATACAATTGTATTTGCCACACGTGTCGTAAACAACAGGTGTAGACTAACAGTAGCGATGTTTCCATTAAGTTCAGTTATTTTTCTGTGGACATTTAGAAAGTTCTTGTGTCGATATATAAAAACAGCTGTAAAAAACTAAAAGTGTCCAATAAAGATGTAGTGGTTGAAGTATTTCCATTACCCATTTAGACAAATTACACGTGAATAATTTGGCCAACCCGTATGCCCTCCCATCTATCTGTTTCATGTCTCAGGTATACATAGTCGCAGGAAGTAGGGGTGCTGAGGGTGCTGCAGCACACCCTGAAAAATCGGAATAAAAAATATATATATAAAAAAAAAAAAAATCTCACAAAAGTGGTGCACAGAGCCTTTAATAGTTCTGCATTAGTGGATGATATAGCAGGCTGCAGCACCAGCATGGACAGAAAGATTTGTACGTGGTGACATGTGCCCTGCGTACCTTCAAAAATGATTCTGCAATCATCATTCATAAAAATAAAAAAACACCATTTACCACATCATTTGTCGCATTAAATAAAGTTTTTTTTTAAAAAAGGGTCAATGCAGATAGTCCGAGTGAGCTTAAATATTTAACTAACTATTTTGCAATCTTATGGCTTGGGGGCAGAAGCTGTTCAGGGTCCTAATGGGTCCAGATTTGGTGCATCTGTACCGCTTGCCAAGTCAATGACTTGGGTGACTGGAGTGTTTTTAGGGCCTTCCTCTGGCACCGCCTGGTATAGAGGTCCTTGATGGCAGGGAGCTCGGCCTCAGTGATATACTGGGCCGTATGCACTACCCTCTATAGCGGTACATAGTCATAGCACATAGAACATACAGTATAAAACATAGAACATACAGTATAGAACATGGAACACATAACACAGAACCTACAGTATAGAGCATAGTCAAAGTTATGGCTTATTCTAAAGTAGAATAAGGGAGGGGGGGAGCAAGAGAGAGAGAGAGAGAGTTATTTAGCCAAAATAGGATAGTATCTAGTGAATAGATATTCTAGGTAACTCTTTACATAGTCCAGTTTAATTATATTTACATTGATATCAAAGGGGACACTAAAAGACATTGTCCACTGCTCAAGGTTGTGTGCACTATGGTGTGTCATTATTGGGGCCAGGTACATTGATTTTGGAACTAGCCTAGACCAGAGTGCGTACATCAGGTCAAATATCAATTTGACCTCTGTGCCAAACATCGATTTGAATACGGTGAAAGCAAACCTATTGAACACGAGAGCCAACTTTTGACAAGGTATTTATTTAGATATCGAACAAATCAAATGTTATTGGTCACATACACATGTTTAGCACATGTTATCGGGGGTGTAGCGAAATGCTTGTGTTGCCCCTAAGTTGCCGCAAAGTTGGACTACTTTTCACAAACAGGACCTATGTGTAAATAACTGGAATAGGAATGAGATAATCCAGCCAGGATATGTTAATTTAAATCTAGCAAGGTTATATTCATTTAAAAACATGATTTAAAAATCAATAGGAGTCATTTTGGTACAAAAGAGAAAAATGGCTGAAATGCCTACAATTTCAATTGGCCTGTTGCTAAAATGAACATGGTGGTTTTGTTATTACACATAGCCCTTAGTATTGACAGCACCATCCCAATGGGCACACACTGATTGAATCAATGTTGTTTATGAAGTTGAACCAACGTGGAATAGACGATGAAATGACGTCGGTGCCCAGTGAGGTACACTGCATGACCAAAAGTATGTGGATACCTGCTCGTCGCACATCTCATTCCAAAATCATGGGCATTAATATGGACTTGGTCCCCCCTTTGCTGCTATAACAGCCTTCAGTCTTCTGGGAAGGCTTTCCACTCGATGTTGGAACATTGCTGCGGGAACTTGGTTCCATTCAGCCACAAGAGCATTAGTGAGGTCGGGTACTGATGTTGGGTGATTAGGCTTGGCTCGAAGTCGGCATTCCAATTTATCCCAAAGGTGTTCGATGGGGTTGAGGTCAGGGCTCTGTGCAGGCCCGTCAAGTTCTTCAATACCGATCTCGACAAATAATTTCTGTATGGACCTTGCTTTGTGCACGGGGGCATTGTCATGCTGAAACAGGAAAGGGTCTTCCCCAAACTGGTGCCACAAAGTTGGAAGCACAGAATCGTCTAGAACATCATTGTATTCTGTAGTGTTAATATTTCCCTTCACTGGAACTAAGGGACCTGAACCATGAAAAACAGCTCCAGACCATTATGCCTCCTCCACCAAAATGTACAGCTGGCACTATGCATTCGGACAGGTAGTGTTCTCCTGGCACCCGCCAAACACAGATTTGTCTGTCAGACTGCCAGATGGTGAAGCGTGATTCATCACTCCAGAGACGAGTTTCCACTGCTCCAGAGTCCTTTGTCGGCGATCTTTACACCACTCCAGCCAACACTTGGCATTGCGCATGGTGACCTTAGGCTTGTGTGGTGCTGCTCGGCCATGGAAACCCATTTCATGAAGCTCCCGACGAACAGTTCTTGTGCTGACTTTGCTTCCAGAGGCAGTTTGGAACTCGGTAGCAAGTGTTGCAACTGAGGACAGACAGTTTTTCCGTGCTTCAGCACTCGGAGGTCCCATTCTGTGAGCTTGTGTGGCCTACCACTTTGCGGCTGAGACGTTATTGCTCCTAAGACATTTCCACTTCACAATAACAGCACTTACAGTTGGCCGGGGCAGCTCTAGCAGGGCAGAAATTTGACAAACTGACTTATTGGAAAGGTAGCATCCTAGAACGGTGCCATGTTGAAAGTCACTGAGCTCTTCAGCAAGGCCATTCTACTGCCAATGTTTGTCCATGGAGATTGCATGGCTGTGTGATCGATTTTATACACCTGTCAGCAACAGGTGTGGCTGAAATAGCCAAATCCATTCATTTTAAGGGGTGTCCACATACTTTTGTATATGGACTGTAGGACCTACACCACTAAGGTTTTCCATGAGTCCAGTAAATTCCACTGCACCTTGGAACAAGCTAAACAATGAGGCGTGGTTCCCGTGCACACCCCTGATTGGCTGTTGCCTGTTTGGCCCCTGAACCTGGTACCTTGGATAGCGAAAGAGCCGAGGGTCATTTTAGTACACTACACTAACCTAATCCTAACTGACGCGCCATGCCTCGCTATACGGTTCACATTCGGGATGAGTGGCTGGCCGTTCCCTGCCGCGACCCGACCTACACCATCCAGTGGCTGGGCTACGAGGCGCTCAAACGCTACACCAAGAACAAGCCGGACAACGGAGGCATCAACGCGGTGAAAGACATTCGTTTTGTCGCGAGGAGGTGCCAGGGACAGGGGCTGTTGGATGGTGATGACACCATAGAGGATGTCCTCGAGGACAATGACTTCGTCGAAATTGGTAATTAGTTTATATTCAATATATTTTATTTTGTACCACTTAGAAGGTAGCCAGAAGAACTTATTTTCTCCCTTGGAAAACTTCAGGAAACATGGCATGGTCTACAATAGAATAGGATTTTAGTGCGCAATACAATAGAAAGTCTATGTGTTTTTGTTGTTGGTAGAATGTCTATTAATATATTGATTTTATATAATCGATTTGTAGCCATCGAAGGGGATACCATGTCTCCAGACTTCATTCCGTACCAGCCTGGAGTTTCACACCTGTATCCTTCTTGTGTCACATTGAACTGCTCTTGTTAATGTCGGAATGGAATGTATTAACCAAAGTCACATTTGGATTATGAGTATAATTTGACTACAAATGTGTATCATAAAAATGCTAGAAATCTCATATTAGCTAGTCCTAAATGGAAGATAGGTAGTCATTATACCCATGTCAGAATATGTCCTAGTAGCCTGATTATGCCAGGTGAGTACTTAAGTTATTGATTGAGGCAGTATGCTGTAGTCA
This sequence comes from Oncorhynchus mykiss, assembly GCF_013265735.2. Taxonomy (NCBI): domain Eukaryota; kingdom Metazoa; phylum Chordata; class Actinopteri; order Salmoniformes; family Salmonidae; genus Oncorhynchus; species Oncorhynchus mykiss. Next base: position 94,979,039 of record NC_048566.1, read on the forward strand.
TCGGAGGGTTAGTAGAGCGTAAATTCTGGTCCATATCCCTAACCATTATCAAACAGGACAGCTGCGTACAGAGAATCCGACGATGTGAGTATTACTGGCGTATAACACTGTCTCACATGCTATTTCATTCATATCTAATCAGTTCATAAGCAACACGCGCTTTCTTCTCTTCAGAACCTTTTCCTAGATGGCAACAGCCTGACTTCGACAGACCTGGTGAATTTAGGACGGGGTCTGTACAAGATTAAGGTCATTATTTATTTCAGATTTTCCCTGGTTATTAGATAGATATTAGATAGATATAACTATATATATAGAATAGCATATACATATATAAATAATATATGTATTTATTTTTCCATTTTGGGGCATTTCTTGGAAAAAGTAAGTTGTCTGTATTTACCCTTTTTGTAACTGTTTCAACAAAAAAACAACTTATGAACAGTTGATCACCAAAAACAGATTTAAGGTAATGATCAACAAGCTTGTAGTCTAGTTGTGCTATCATGTCCATGATGTGCTGATCCTATCATTACTCAATCTTTCTCTTCCTGTCCTCTCCTTTCCTCCTGTACCTAACCTTTCAGCTGACCTCAGAAGCAGAGAATGGAGTTGTGAAATCCAGAGAGCTTCTGGACACCATCGTCAAGGAGAACAAAGGTGAGAGAAGTTAGAATCCTTAGAATCCAAGTTAGAATCCTTAGACTCCAAATTAGAATCCGAGTTACAATCCGAGTTAGAATCCAAGTTAGAATCCTTAGAATCCGAGTTAGAATTCAAGTTAGAATCCAATTTAGAATCCAAGTTGGAATCCTGTCATGATGATTATGGAACTATTCATGTATCCATAACAGAAGAAAGCTAATCGAAAAATAAATGTATAACACTGAATAACAGTATAACACACAAATGTAAAATTGGTTATAGAATAGCATATATTATCTGTGAACCATACTGTTGACAATCCACCACTATATAATGACATTTGCACTAATTTTAACATAATATGCAATAGACTGTGATGGGTAAACACCTGATTAAAGTTATCCTGGGTGCGAGAGTGCAACAAATTGTTCACTGTCATCAGAGAATTGACCTACATGCAACCATCTTTCGCTCTCTCTAGTTGTCTATGGAATCACTACAGGGTTTGGTAAATTTGCCCGGACTGTCATTCCTGTCCACAAGCTCAAGTACAGTACTTTCTCTTTTTTCTCTGAATATTGTCTGATAAGGTGGATGCATTGTTTGCTTACAATGTGTCCATGTGTTGTATTCCCTTAGGGAGCTACAGGAAAATCTGGTGCGATCACACTCTGCAGGTTAGTGACCTAATGTATAACCGAGCTACAGGTACTAATATCTAACTGGCCCATGTGTTCCACTACCTAAAGCATGATTCATGCAAGTCTGTCTTTTTGTCATACTTGTATATTCGCTATGAACATATCCATTCTTTTCTATTCACTGGTCTTGTTTTGGGGCTCATATTATACCATACCATATTATACCATTATACCAACTTTCCGATTACGCGCTGGTGTTTAGGTGTGGGCAACCCACTGAGCCCAGAAAGGACCAGGATGTTGTTGGCTCTGAGGATCAATGTCCTGGCTAAAGGATACAGTGGAATCTCCCTGGAAACCCTGCACAGAATGATCCAAGCCTTCAACGGTAAACTCATTAACCCTGACCTTCACCTGACCTTCACCTCAGCTTCACAGCTTCACCTCAGCTTCACCTCAGGGATAGCCTACATTCCATTGATTCCATTGGTGCTTTTGGTTCTGTTGGTTCCATTAGTTATTTTGGTTCCATTGGTTTCCGTTGATTCCATTGGTGCTGTTGGTTCTGTTGGTTCCATTAGTTATTTTGGTTCCATTGGTTCCATTGATTCCATTGGTGCTGTTGGTTCTGTTGGTTCCATTAGTTATTTTGCTTACTTCGGTACAGCTGGTTCTATTAGTTATTTTGGTTCCATTGGTTCCGTTGATTCCATTACTTCTTTTGGTTCAATTTAGTTTAGTTTATTAGGATCCCCATTAGCTACTACACATGCAGCAGCTACACTTCCTGGGGTCCACTTAAAACGTGTAAATACATAAAGTACAGAACAGTAATAGACAACAACAACATAAGATAACATTACATTTGAATTTTGAATTGATTTGAATTTGAATTGATTACTCAGCCTGATACCCAGAATTTGTAGGAAACTGGTTGTAATGAATCAGACGGAGGCCCAGCTACAATTGTCAGGAATGTTTATTTAGAGAGCTCTGGTCATAATACCATGTACATTGGTTTATATACCTCACGTTTTGTCATAAATGTCCCTCCTTCTCTCAGATACAATGGCAATATATTTCACAAGCCTTCTCACATTGTCTGCCACCTGTTAACTTGTTATGGCTGCAATCCCGCTAACGGGATCGATATGACAACTACCAGTGAAAATAGAGGGCGCCAAATTCAAACCACAGAAATCTCATATTTACAATTCCTAAAACATACATGTGTCTCATATCATTTTAAAGTTAAACTTAAGCACTACAAACGATTATGTTAGGTCTCCACCAAATTATTCACTAACCTTGAATTATCTTCATCAGATGACACTCATAGGACTTCATGTTACACAATACATGCATGTTTTGTTTGATAAAGTTCATATTTATATCAAAACATCTGAGTTTACATTGGCGTATTAGATTCACTAGTTCCAAAAACATCAAGTGATTTTGCATAGCCACATCGTTTCAACAGAAATACTCATCATAAATTTAGATGATAATACAAGTTATACACATGGAATTATAGATATACCTCTCCTGAATGCAAGCGCTGTGTCAGATTTCAAAAAAAGTTTACGGAAAAAGCAACCCATGCAATAATCTGAGACGGCGCTCAGAACACAAGCCAAATTAGTCGCCATGTTGGAGTCAACAGAAACCAGAAAATACATGATAAATGTTTCCTTACCTTTGATGAACTTCATCAGAATGCAGTCCTAGGAATCCCAGGTCCACAATAAATGATTTATTTGTTTGAAAATGTCCAATTAGCTACTTTGGTTAGCGCGTTTGGTAAACAATTCCAAAGTCACAAAGCGCATCCACTATAACGTGACAAAATGTCCAAAAGTTCCGTAACAGTCAGTAGAAACATGTCAAACGATGTATTGAATCAATCTTTAGAATGTTGTTTACGTAGATCTCGAATAACGTTCCAACCGGAGAATTGGAATGACTTCAGATGACCGGTGGAACGCAGGTCCTTCCACTGTGGACGCGCATGGTGAAAGCATGGTCAACTCGTGGCAGTGGTGACTATTTCCTGTCTCATTCGACCCCCCTTCACATTAGTCATCAGACAAAGTTCTAATGACTGTTGACATCTAGTGGAAGGCGTAGGAAGTGAAAACTCATCCATATCTCGCTGTAATTTCAATGAGAGCTTGGTTGAAAATCTGCCACCCCCAGAAAAAATACAAACAGGAAGTGGAATTTCTCAAGTTTTTGCCTGCAATATGAGTTCTGTTATACTCACATACATAATTCAAACAGTTTTAGAATCTTCAGTATCTATCCAATACTAATACTAATATGCATATATTAGCAACTGAGACTGAGGCCGTTTACAATGGGCACCTTTTCATCCAAGCTACTCAATACGGGGCGCCAGGGTAGCCTAGTGGTTAGAGCGTTGGACTAGTAACCGGAAGGAATCCCCGAGCTGACGAGGTACAAATCTGTCGTTCTGCCCCTGAACAAGACAGTTAACCCCACTGTTCCTAGGCCGTCATTGAAAATAAGAATTTGTTCTTAACTGACTTGCCTGGTTAAATAAAGGTAAAATAAATCAAATACTGCCCCTGCAGCCATAAAAAGTTAAACAATCTACTAGTCAAAGGTCTCTCACCTCCATGGGTAGGGACAGAATGTCCTGTAAGGAACACAGTATTCCAGCCGGTCTGACGATAGCTCCATTCGTTTCTAACAAGGAACAGAAAGTCCTTGTTCTAATTCTTGACTAATACTACACACATTATATTCAGTATTATGATTATAATAAGATTCATACATTCATACAGTAACAGAGTAGTATTCTGTTTAGTTATAGTTCTAAGTTAAATGTATACATAATTGAGTCATTATTCATAAAAATCCCATAACCCTATGGCTAAATATTATACATCCAATCACACTTCTATTTTTATTAAAATATTAACCTGTTGCGACGAGCAAACCCGTATCCGGGAGCGTAATTATAGCCTCAAGCTCATTACCTTTACGCAACGTTAACTATTCATGAAAATCGCAAATGAAATAAATATATTGGCTCACAAGCTTAGCCTTTTGTTAACAACACTGTCATCTCAGATTTTCAAAAAATGCTTTTCAACCATAGCTACACAAGCATTTGTGTAAGAGCATTGATAGCTAGCATAGCATTAAGCCTAGCATTCAGCAGGCAACATTTTCACAAAAACAAGAAAAGCATTCAAATAAAATCATTTACCTTTGAAGAACTTCGGATGTTTTCAATGAGGAGACTCTCAGTTAGATAGCAAATGTTCAGTTTTTCCAAAAATATTATTTGTGTAGGCGAAATCGCTCCGTTTTGTTCATCACGTTTGGCTGAGAAAACCCCCCGAAAATTCAGTCATTACAACGGCGAACTTTTTTCCAAATTAACTCCATAATATCGACAGAAACATGGCAAACGTAGTTTAGAATCAATCCTCAAGGTGTTTTTCACATATCTATTCGATGATAAATCACGCGTGGCCGTTTGGTTTCTCCTCTGAACTAAATGGTAAAATGCACGCACCTGGAGATTACGCAATAGTTTCGACGGAGGACACCCAGCGGACACCTGGTAAATGTAGTCTCTTATGGTCAATTTTCCAATGATATGCCTACAAATATGTCACAATGCTGCAAACACCTTGGGGAAACGACAGAAAGTGTAGGCTCATTCCTTGCGCATTCACAGCCATATAAGGAGACATTGGAACACAGCGCCTCAAATCTGGGGCATTTCCTGTTTGAAATTTCATCTTGGTTTCGCCTGTAACATCAGTTCTGTGGCGTCAGTTTTGGAAACGTCAGAGTGTTTTCTTTCCAAAGCTGTCAATTATATGCATAGTCGTGCCTCTTTTCGTGACAAAATATCTTGTTTAAAACGGGAACGTTTTTCATCCAAAAATGAAATACTGCCCACAGAGTTTCAAGAGGTTAAAAAGCACATCTATTTTTATTAAAACTATTTCTAGTTATCCAAATTCAACCCAGCAAAGACCAGTGTTTGTATTTACATTGACTGTTCAAGGCCTACATCAGAATCATAACTCTTCTTATCAGGATTTTCGTTATAATCTTCATAAAAAAACAGTCTAAACATCAAAACAAGAGAGAACCTAAACATTAAAAATGGTCTCATCCAACATAGGCTCCTCGTATGTGAAGGAGCCGGATCCATCTGCTTGGTCTAGAGTCATGTATTCCACTAGTCCACATATCATTCCACTGGTCAGAGCTCGGAATCGGCCCGTATCTCACTATCTGTTGTCTCATCAATTTCTCCAGAGTCCTGGAAATGAGAACCTTTCACAATAAGACAGCTCAGACCAACCAGCACTCCTGTAAAGCTCCACCCCCTCCAAGAGAACATATCACCAGCCAGAGGCCAGCCCACACTTTCACTGCAATGAACGCTCACAGTGGGGAAAAGACTGGGTCAGGGAATCTTCATTAGAGAGATGACCCCAGAACCCTGTTGGTTTCGGTTCTCCTCTCTAACACTGTGATTGTTCGACAGTGTCAGTGTGTCTTACCCTTTTGCAGTGTGTGATATGAACCCAGGTAGCTCTTACAGCTATTCTCACCGCAAAGGCTGTCACCAGGAGTACTTGGTATGGCCCCTCCCAACGGGGCTGCTTCCCATCTATTCTCCTCAGGGACTGGATTGAGTGAATCACCTTCTCCTGTAATTCACCTGTAAAATCTTGGACATACAGGTTTGGTTAACAAACAGTTTCTCATTTGTTCTATCTGATTATATCTTCAACTTCTATGCCTACTTGTTAGCAATATTGGTTTTATAAGTTTATTATCCAATAGGCCACAAAGTGTCCTATCCTAGGCCCCCCTAGGCCCCGTCCTATCCTAGGCCACAACTTACCCATCCCCCCTTTGATACCTGGCTCCGCCCAGGTAACAACCTTGCCGCATCTCTAAACAATGACTTAGGTAAGATTAGTAAATGATCCTTATGTCTGACAGTATCATGTAGGAGCGCCCCTTTCATTCTCCACATGTCCAATTCTCCCTTGGGCGTCCGTTCATGTCTATCCTGTATCAATTCTCTGTCAAGTGTCTTATCTACTTTAAGAGTTATCCGTGCTGCTTTGTATGTTCTTAGATGTATATGTGCTTGTCTATTTAAACAGTAACCCTTCAGTCTCATCAATAATTTAATATATGTTGCATAGTGTGGGATACCTTATCTACAGTAATTTACCATCCCTAAGAACTGCAACTTATTTCTTTTCATAAATAATTTTAATGCTTATAAAATCACTATTTTTCTATCTCAATGTATTTTCCTGCCCTATTTGCTTAAAATATGTCCTGTCCAAACCTCAAAGGACCATATCTTCCCCTATTTATTATCGATGATGAATAGGATTTCTGTTCCTGTTGTAATACCAAATCAATAGTAGCCAATTCTAAACCTTCACAGTCAGTGTTTATAACAGAATCCTGAACCTCTTTCTTATCCTCACTAGAGTCTATTCCCCCGCTCCCCATAATTTGTCCTGTCTCAATTCCACTTTCGCCTCTGTGGTTTAAACTACAATTATGTCCAAGAGCTATAAACTCCATCATAATTCATTTACCTTGAAATCAGTATCACAAATGACCACAAATTCATTATCCAAATGGCCATCCCCTAAGGCTGATCAAACCACAAGGGAAAGTCATGATAGAGGTCAAAGGTTATAAGACCCTTTTACAGTCGTGTTCCATACTATATTAGACATATTAAAGAACCCTTTATCTAAAGAATTCACGTGTTTAATTAAAACTGTTGTTGCTCCTAGACGTGTCCACTTCACAATAACAGCACTTAAAGCTCTAGCAGGGCAGAAATATGACGAACTGACTTCAGTGCCACGTTGAAGTTGACTGAGCTCTTCAGTAAGGCCATTCTACTGCCAATGTTTGGCTATGGAGATTGCATGGCTATGTGCTCGATTTTATAGACCTGTCAGCAACAAGTGTGGCTGAAATAGCAGAATCCACTAATTTGAACGTGTGTCCACATACTTTTGTATATATAGTGTACCTCTACCCATCTTCACAACAACTTTGTCAATATGACTTGACCATGATAACTGAGCATCCAATGTTACTCCTAGGAGTAACCATTGGTTTCATATGTTATTTTGGTTCCATTGGTTCCGTGAGTTATTTTCTTCCATTGCTTCCATTGGTTCTTTTGGTTCCATTAGTTATTTTGCTTCCATTGCTTCCATTGGTTCTTTTGGTTCCATTAGTTATTTTGCTTCCATTACTTCCATTGAATTGAAAAAACAACCACAACGTTAAACAAACAGGGAAACGTTGACTGGGGTCTATCTCTCACATCTCTGATTGTCTTCTCCTTATAGCGTCCTGCCTGTCCTTCGTCCCTGAGAAGGGGACAGTAGGTGCCAGCGGAGACCTGGCCCCTCTCTCCCACCTGGCTCTGGGACTGATGGGAGAAGGCAAGATGTGGTCGCCCAAGAGTGGATGGGCCGACGCCAAATACGTAAGCCATATCACTGCATTTATTTCATGTTCTATTTTACCTTTGTGTAACCAGGCAATTCAGGGCAAATTCTTATTTATAACGACAGCGTGTAACTGTATAACTAACAAACTGATGTCACTGGAACTCCTGGATGATCGGGACATTGCACAATATCCCCAGGGAAAATGTTGACATTGGGATCAACACAGTGGTAGACTGACTACTGAGAGGTCAGATGAGAAAACATGTTTGTTTTTCTACAACCCTTGACCTTTTACATTTGCTTTCCCCCTCTTTTCCCCTTTCATCCCTCTGCCCAGGTACTAGAGGCTCATGGACTCAAGCCAATATCACTGAAGCCCAAGGAGGTAAAGCGAACACACTCATCTACTCTTTTGTTGTTCTTTGTCACTCCATGGAGCGGTTGACTTGAGTTCACACTGTGTATTTGTGTACCATTTACAACAAACCAACTTGAATCAGTTTGCAAGTGGGTTCTGATAGAACAGAATGTTCTCTGATTTTCCACAACAAAGGTGTTTAACTCCAGTCCATGAGATAGTTGTTTTGATGGGATGAGACTCCTATATTTGGCATGTCACTGGGTTATGTTGGACCACCTCTTCTTCAGTTCAGCTCTCTGGACCACAGTTGTTCGGGCTAACCCTGGTTTCCAAGGGGATGTTTGTGTGGGGATTGGGTTAAAAGCCATCTCTCTCCCCTGCCCATAGGGCCTGGCGTTAATTAATGGTACCCAGATGATCACGTCGCTGGGGGCAGAGGCGGTGGAGAGAGCCCAGGCCATCGCCAGGCAGGCGGACATCATCGCTGCTATCACCCTGGAGGTGCTTAAGGGGACCTCCAAGGCCTTCGACAGTGGTGAGACGAGACGGAGGGATGCGTGTGTATGTGTGTGCTTTCACCCAATCACCCTGGTGGTTTTCAAGGGGACTTTCCAAGCCTTTGAGCATGGAGGGTTAGTGTTCACTCTAAAGTTAGTGTTAGTTAACTGAGGCGCTCAAGGGGATCAGTGAGTGCATATAAGGACTCCCGAGTGGTGCAGCGGTCTAAGGCACCGCATCTCAGTGCTAGAGGCGTCACTACAGACACCCTGGTTCGAATCCAGGCTGTATCGCAACCGGCCGTGATTGGGAGTCCTATAGGGCAGCGCACAATTGGCCCAGCGTCATCCGGGGTTGGCTGGCATAGGCCGTCACTGTAATTAAGAATTTGTTCTTAACTGACTTGCCTAGTTAAATAAAGGTTAAAATAAAAAATATATATATACTTTGTGTGTGTAGGTGATCACTGCGTGACATACAACCACACCTTTGTCATTTTCTAGCACTTTTACCAACTGCCGACCACCATGACCGATCTAAAACGTCATGATTGAGACTGATATAGCTACGCTATGCTAACTCAGTCCTCCATCATTCTAGATATCCACGCTCTGCGGCCCCATCCAGGACAGATAGAAGTGGCCATGAGGTTCCGCGCCTTACTGGACTCAGACCACCATCCCTCAGAGATCGCAGGTGAGTGAATGGATCAGGGTGCTGTACTACCACTCCTGTTTGTGTGTGTGTGTGTGTGTGTGTGTGTGTGTGTGTGTGTGTGTCTGTGTGTGTCTGTGTGTGTGTGTGTGTGTGTGTGTGTGTGTGTGTCTGTGTGTGTCTGTGTGTGTGTGCGCACGTCCATGTGTGTGTGTGTGTGCCTGTCTTTTGGAGAAATTGGACAATAAAAGTAATGTTCTGTTCTTGTTCTTCTACAGAGAGCCATCGGTTCTGTGACAGAGTCCAGGATGCCTACACCATGCGTTGCTGTCCTCAGGTGACTTAACATAGGGGTCAGAGGTCACAGAGTTTCATGTTTAGTTCACAGAGAATCCCCTCCAGGTCAGGACTCAACTAAACCTTGTCTTTTCTTTTCATCCACAGGTCCACGGTATTGTGAACGACACAATAGATTTTACCCAGAAAATCATCAACACCGAGATTAACAGCGCCACCGACAACCCTGTATCCTTCACTGTGTGTGTGTGTATGTGTGACCAAATTATTCACCAACTATTCCCCCTGACCAAATTTGACCATTTCTACATTCTGTGCCAGTTTTATCCTTAAATGTCTGAAACAGATGGTGTTTGCAGAGAGAGGAGAGACCATCTCAGGAGGAAACTTCCATGGAGAATACCCAGCAAAGGTATCAAAAGCTTCTGATGGTCTGAGTATTTATGAGTTTTAGAACTATGTGAGACGATAAATGACATAGTATAACTAACTAGATTCAGCCGCGGGACAATTGTTTTCTGGAGCAGATGTTTGGTGGGCCGGACGGAACATAATTACAAATCATTTATAGACTGCATATTGATATAATGTTTGACTAAAACATAATCATTTCAAACCTTGCTGACATTTGGAAACGTCAGAGTGTTTTCTTTCCAAAGCTGTCAATTATATGCATAGTCGAGCATCTTTATGTGACAAAATATCGCGCTTAAAACAGGAATGTTTTTTTATGCAATTTTTTATGCAATTTTATACACATTTATAAAGTGGTGATCCTAACTGACCTAAGACAGGGAATTTTTAGTAGGATTAAATGGCTAAGGTGTATGTAAACTTCTGACTTCAACTGTATACAGTGGGGCAAAAAAGTATTTAGTCAGCCACCAATTGTGCAAGTTCTCCCACTTAAAAAGATGAGAGAGGCCTGTAATTTATCATAGGTACACTTCAACTATGACAGACAAAATGAGAAAAAAAAATTCAGAAAATCACATTGTAGGATTTTAATGAATTTATTTGCAAATTATGGTGCAAAATAAGTATTTGGTCAATAACAAAAGTTTCTCAATACTTTGTTATATATCCTTTGTTGGCAATGACAGAGGTCAAACGTTTTCTGTAAGTCTTCACAAGGTTTTCACACACTGTTGCTGGTATTTTGGCCCATTCCTCCATGCAGATCTCCTCTAGAGCAGTGATGTTTTGGGGCTGTTGCTGGGCAACACGGACTTTCAACTCCCTCCAAAGATTTTCTATGGGGTTGAGATCTGGAGACTGGCTAGGCCACGCCAGGACCTTGAAATGCTTCTTACGAAGCCACTCCTTCGTTGCCCGGGCGGTGTGTTTGGGATCATTGTCATGCTGAAAGACCCAGCCACGTTTCATCTTCAATGCCCTTGCTGATGGTAGGCTTTGTTACTTTGGTCCCAGCTCTCTGCAGGTCATTCACTAGGTCCCCCCGTGTGGTTCTGGGATTTTTGCTCACCGTTCTTGTGATCCTTTTGACCCCACGGGGTGAAATCTTGCTTGGAGCCCCAGATCGAGGGAGATTATCAGTGGTCTTGTATGTCTTCCATTTCAAAATAATTGCTCCCACAGTTGAATTCTTTAAACCAAGCTGCTTACCTATTACAGATTCAGTCTTCCCAGCCTGGTGCAGGTCTACAATTTTGTTTCTGGTGTCCTTTGACAGCTCTTTGGTCTTGGCCATAGTGGAGTTTGGAGTGTGACTGTTTGAGGTTGTGGACAGGTGTCTTTTATACTGATAACAAGTTCAAACAAACAGGTGCCATTAATAAAGGTAACGAGTGGAGGACAGAGGAGCCTCTTAAAGAAGAAGTTACAGGTCTGTGAGAGACAGAAATCTTGCTTGTTTGTATGTGACCAAATACTTATTTTGCACCATAATTTGCAAATAAATTCATATAAAATCCTACAATGTGATTTTCTGGAATTGTTTTTCTCATTTTGTCTGCAATAGTTGAAGTGTATCTATGATGAAAATTACAGGCCTCTCTCATCTTTTATATATATATATATATATATATATATATATATATATATACACAGTGGGGCAAAAAAAGTATTTAGTCAGCCACCAATTGTGCATGTTCTCCCACTTAAAAATATAAATATAAATCTGTGTACGTGACCAATAAACTTTGATTTGATATGACTCCTATACCTCTATTGTTCTCTCCCTCTTTCTGTCTCTAGGCCCTGGACTTCTTGGCTATAGGTGTCCATGAGCTGGCAGCCATCAGTGAGAGGAGGATTGAGCGTCTGTGTAACCCGTCTCTCAGTGAGCTGCCAGCCTTCCTAGTCAACGAGGGAGGGCTCAACTCCGGATTCATGATCGCACACTGTACAGCTGCTTCCCTGGGTTAGTAAAGGATCAGCTCTGACTAACGTATGTCATTACGTCTTTGGGTGACCCAGGAATAAACCCCATTGTGTGATAAAGAAGGCTATCACTGAGAAATAAAGTATTACTTAGATTTCAACACAGCCATCAACATGTATTGATCACATCTTTACTAATTCTGCAGAGGTTAGCTTGAAAGTAGTATCCAGATTCATCAGATGTAGTGATCATAGTATCCATATCCAAGCCAAAGTTCCAAAGGCCTGGTCTAATATAGTGGATAAGAGGTCATACAATAACTTTTGTAGTGATATTCCAATATTGTTGAATATTTGTTGGTCTGTGGTGTGTAATGACGAGCAATCAGACACTGCTGGGTCTGTGGTGTGTAATGACGACCAATCAGACACTGCTGGGTCTGTGGTGTGTAATGACGACCAATCAGACACTGCTGGGTCTGTGGTGTGTAATGACGACCAATCAGACACTGCACTTGACACATTTATGAAATTGCTTATTCCAGTTACTAATCAAATCAACCCAAATTTTATTGGTCACATACACACGGTTAGCAGATGTTATTGGTCACATACACACGGTTAGCAGATGTTATTGGTCACATACACACGGTTAGCAATTGTTATTGGTCACATGCACACGGTTGGCAGATGTTATTGGTCACATACACACGGTTAGCAATTGTTATTGGTCACATACACACGGTTAGCAATTGTTATTGGTCACATACACACGGTTAGCAGATGTTATTGGTCACATACACATGGTCAGCAGATGTTATTGGTCACATACACATGGTTAGCAGATGTTAATGCAAGTGTAGCGAAATACTTGTGCTTCTAGTTCCGACCGTGCAGTAATTTCTAACAAGTAATCTAACAATTTCACAGTGTAAAGGAATGTTTTATTTATTGTATTTTATTTTACCTTTATTTAACCAGGTAGGCTAGTTGAGAACACCTTTATTTAACCAGGTAGGCTAGTTGAGAACAAGTTCTCATTTACAACTGCAACCTGGCCAAGATAAAGCAAAGCAGTGCAACACAATCAACAACACAGAGTTACACAATGAATAAACAAACATGCAATCAATAATACATTAGAAAAAGTCTATATACAGTGTGTGCAAATGAGGTAGGATAAGGCAATAAATAGGCCATAGTGGTGAAATAATTACAATATAGCAATTAAACACTGTAGTGATATAGATATGCAGAAGATGATATAACCAAGATGGCGTAGCAGTGCAGACGTGTTTTGTTCGTTCTCTCGTGTACTTTTGTATTTTTTCGTCCTTTTTTGTATATATTTCAATTTTATTTTCAATCTCTTTTCCATTTTAACCTTTCTGATCTCCCCATCCCGGATCCGGGATCGTGAATACAGACTCAAGCTCATTACCATAACGCAACGTTAACTATTCATGAAAATCGCAAATGAAATGAAATAAATATGCTAGCTCTCAAGCTTAGCCTTTTGTTAACAACACTGTCATCTCAGATTTTCAAAATATGCTTCTCAACCATTGCAAAACAAGCATTTGTGTAACAGTATTGATGGCTAACGTAGCATTTAGCATTAGCATTCAGCTGGCAACATTTACACAAAAAAACAGAAAAGCATTCAAATAAAATAATTTACCTTTGAAGAACTTCAGATGTTTTCAATGAGGAGACTCTCAGATAGCAAATGTTCAGTTTTTCCTGAAAGATTATTTGTTTAGGACAAATCGCTCCGTTTTCTGCGTCACGTTTAGCTATGAAAAAACCCCTGTATCCAGGATTGTGTAAATCTATCAGCAAGCTCATTAGCATAACACAACATTAACTATTTATGAAAATCGCAAATGAAATGAAATAAATATGCCATCTCTCAAGCTTAGCCTTTTGTAAACAACACTGTCATCTCAGATTTTCTAAATATGCTTCTCAACCATAGGAAAACAATCATTTGTGTAAAAGTAGCTAGCTAGCGTTAGCATTTCGCGTTAGCATTAGCGTTAGCATCCAGCACGCAACATTAACAAAAACATAAAAGCCTTCAAATAAAATCATTTACCTTTGAAGAACTTCTGATGTTTTCAATGAGGATACTCTCAGTTAGATAGCAGATGCTCAGTTTTTCCAAAAAGATTCCTTGTGTATTAGAAATAGCTCCGTTTTATACATCACATTTGGCTACCAAAACAAATCTGAAAATTCAGTCCTCAAAACGCGAACTTTTTTCCAAATTAACTCCATAATATCGACTGAAAACATGGCAAACGTTGTTTAGAATCAATCATCAAGGTGTTTTTCACATATCTCTTCATTGATACATCGTTCTTGGACACATGCTTTCTCCCCTGAATCAAATGGTAAAGTAGAAGCAGCTGGCAATTGCGCACCGAATTCGACGCAGGACACCAGGCGGACACTTGGAAAATGTAGTCTCTTATGGTCAATCTTCCAATGATATGCCTACAAATACGTCACAATGCTGCTAAGACCTTGGGCGAACGACAGAAAGTGTAGGCTCATTCGTTGCGCAATCACAGCCATATAAGGAGAGAATGGAAAACAGAGCTTCAGAAATTCTGCTAATTCCTGGGTGATGCATCATCTTGGTTTCGCCTGTAGAATGAGTTCTGGGGCACTTACAGACAAAATCTTTGCAGATTCTGAAACTTCAGAGTGTTTTCTTTCCAAAACTGTCAAGAATATGCATAGTCGAGCATCTTTTCGTGACAAAATATCGCGCTTAAAACGGGAACGTTTTTTATCCAAAAATGAAATAGCGCCCCTAGAGCTCTAACAGGTTAAATCAATTATACCTTCCGGTAACCTGACTCACCCAATGTGATACGGAACCGCTATTATTTTCAATTTTTAGACCCTATAGCCAGAACCACCTAGCCACCAGAAGCTAACCAGCTAATTAGCTACAAGCTATTTAGTAATTGTTAGCCACTGCTAGCGGCATTTACCTTCTGCACAGACAGATACCAGCCCTTTTTTTTGCCTGGATAATACTTGCCAGCCAACCAGTATCGGACTGTTTCTCCACTACAGCGTCGGATTCCTGCCGTAAACCCTGGACCATTACTCCTGATCTTCACAGCTAGCTAGCTAGCTAGCTGCCACCGAGTGACCCAGTACCGAAGCTATCCCTGAGGCCCACCTCCCGGGCCTATTCGGTTGTTCACCCGGACTCCACCCAAACACGGCTAGAATCCACTAGTCCACCGGATCCTTGCCATGAGCTCTGGTCCTTGGCACCGCTGCTACCGAGTGGCTATAGTGGCTAACGCTCCTGCCCCGAAGCTAGCACCAGTTAGCCGTGAGCCAGGCGCATCTCCCAGCTAGCAAACTAAATTACTACAACTACAATACCTCTTTCGCCATCTGGCTTGGATCCTTTGTTGACATGGTGCCCCGCCGCACCACCACGACTAGTCTGCCGACGAATACTCCATCTGCTGTGCCTTCAACCGGCATCCGTCGGAGCAGACGCTTCTACTAGTATTTTTGTTTATCTGTCGGCCCCAGCCGCGAACTCAGGCTCTGTGTGTAGTTAACCGACCCTCTCTGCCCATTCATCGCCATTTTACCTGTTGTTGTTTTTTTAGCTGATTGCTGTTGTTGTCTTACCCGTTGTTGTCTTATCTAGCTTTCCCAATCAACACCTGTGATTACTTTATGCCTCGTTGTATGTCTCTCTCAAATGTCAATATGCCTTGTATACTGTTGTCTAGGTTAGTTATCATTGTTTTAGTTTACAATGGAGCCCCTAGTTCCACTCATCATACCTCTGATACCTCCTTTGTCCCACCTCCCACACAAGCAGAGACTTCACCCATTATAACCAGCATGTCCAGAGATGCAACCTCTCTTATCATCACTCAGTGCCTAGGCTTACCTCTGCTGTACCCGCACCCCAGCATACCCCTGTCTGCACATTATGCCCTGAATTTATTCTACCACACCCAGAAATCTGCTCCTTTTATTCGTTGTCCCCAACGCTCTAGGCGACCAGTTTTGATAGCCTTTAGCCGTACCCTCATCCTACTCCTCCTCTGTTCCTCAGGTGATGTGGAGGTAAACCCAGGCCCTGCGTGTCCCCAGGCACCCTCATTTGTTGACTTCTGTGATCGAGAAAGCCTTGGTTTCATGCATGTTAACATCAGAAACCTCAATCCTAAGTTTGTTTTACTCACTGCTTTAGCACACTCCGCCAACCCTGATGTCCTAGCCGTGTCTGAATCCTGGCTTAGGAAGGCCACCAAAAATTCTGAGATTGCCATACCCAACTACAACATTTTCCATCAACATAGAACTGCCAAAGGGGGAGGAGTTGCAATCTACTGCAGAGATAGCCTACAAAGTTCTGTCATACTTTCCAGGTCTATACTCAAACAGTTCGAACTTCTAATTTTAAAAATGAATCTCTCCAGAAATAAGTCTCTCACTGTTGCCGTCTGCTATCGACCCCCCTCCGCTCCCAGCTATGCCCTGGACACCATATGTGAATTGATCGCCCCCCATCTAGCTTCAGAGTTCGTTCTGTTAGGTGACCTAAACTGGGATATGCTTAACACCCCGGCAGTCCTACAATCTAAGCTAGATGCCCTCAATCTCACACAAATCATCAAGGAACCCACCAGGTACAACCCTAAATCAGTAAACATGAGAACCCTCATAGACATTATCCTGACCAACTTTCAATCAGGATCTCAGCGATCACTGCCTCATTGCCTGTATCCGCTAAGGGTCCGCGGTCAAACGACCCCCCCATCATCACTGTCAAACGCTCACTAAAACACTTCTGCGAGCAGGCCTTTCTAATTGACTTGGCCCGGGTATCCTGGAAGGATATCGAACTCATCCCGTCAGTCGAGGATGCCTGGTCATTCTTTAAAAGTAATTTCCTCACCATCTTAGATAAGCACGCCCCTTTCAAAAAATGCAGAACTAAGAACAGATATAGCCCTTGGTTCATTCCAGACCTGACTGCCCTTGACCAGCACAAAAACATCCTGTGGCGGACTGCAATAGCATCGAATAGTCCCCGCGATATGCAACTGTTCAGGAAAGTCAGGAACCAATACACGCAGTCAGTCAACCAGGAAAGCAAAGCCTAGCTTTTTCAAACAGAAATTTGCATTCTGTAGCTCTAACTCCAAAAAGTTTTGGGACACTGTAAAGTCCATGGAGAACAAGAGCACCTCTTCCCAGCTGCCCACTGCACTGAGGCTAGGTAACACGGTCACCACCGATAAATCCATGATCCATGAGCCTCCCCAGCTTCTCCTTCACCCAAATCCAGATAGCAGATGTTCTGAAAGAGCTGTAAAACCTGGACCCGTACAAATCAGCTGGGCTAGACAATCTGGACCCTCTCTTTCTAAAACTATCCACCGCCATTGTTGCAACCCTTATTACCAGCCTGTTCAACCTCTCTTTCGTATCGTTCGAGATCCCTAAAGATGGGAAAGCTGCCGCGGTCATCCCCCTCTTCAAAGGGGGTGACACCCTAGACCCAAACTGTTATAGACCTATATCCATCCTTCCCTGCCTATCTAAAATCTTTGAAAGCCAAGTTAATAAACAGATCACTGACCATTTCGAATCCCACCGTACCTTCTCCGCTGTGCAATCCGGTTTCCGAGCTGGTCATGGGTGCACCTCAGCCACGCTCAAGGTACTAAATGATATCATAACCGCCATCGATAAAAGACAGTACTATGCAGCCGTCTTCGACCTGGCCAAGGCTTTCAACTCTGTCAATCACTGTATTCGTATCGGCAGACTCAATAGCCATGGTTTCTCTAGTGACTGCCTTGCCTGGTTCACTTTGCAGACAGAGTTCAGTGTGTCAAATCGGATGGCATGTTGTCCAGACCTCTGGCAATCTCTATGGGGGTACCACAGGGTTCAATTCTCGGGTCGACTCTTTTCTCTGTATATATCAATGATGTCACTCTTGCTGCGGGCGATTCCCTGATCCACCTCTACGCAGGCCTCCAACTGCTCTTAAACGCTAGTAAAACCAAATGCATGCTTTTCAACCGTTCGCTGCCTGCACCCGCCCGCCCGACTAGCATCACCACCCTGGACGGTTCTGACCTAGAATATGAAGACAACTATAAATACCTAGGTGTCTGGCTAGACTGTAAACTCTTCATCCAGACTGATATTTAACATCTCCAATCCAAAATCAAATCTAGAATCAGCTTTCTATTTCGCAACAAAGCCTCCTTCACTCACGCCGCCAGACTTACCCTCGCAAAACTGACTATCCTACCGATCCTCGACTTCGGGGATGTCATCTACAAAATAGCTTCCAATACTTTACTCAGCAAACTGGATGCAGTCTACCACAGTGCCATCCGTTTTGTTACCAAATCACCTTATATCACCCACCACTGCGACCTGTATGCTCTAGTGGGCTGGCCCTCGCTACATATTCGTCGCCAGACCCACTGGCCCCAGGTTATCTATAAATCTATGCTAGGTAAAGCTCCGCCTTATCTCAGCTCACTGGTCACAATAACAACACCCACCCGTAGCACACGTTCCAGCAGGTATATCTCACTGATCATCCCCAACGCCAACACCTCATTTGGCCGCCTTTCCTTCCAGTTCTCTGTTGCCAGTGACTGGAACGAATTGCAAAAATCGCTGAAGTTGGAGACTTTTATTTCCCTCACCAACTTTAGTTGTCCACATATTCTAAGTCAGAACCGTCCAGAGTAGTGATGAATGAATAAGAATATGTACACATAAATATATGGATGAGTGATGGCCGTGCGGCATAGGCGAGATGCAGTAGATGGAAAAGAGTACAGTATATACATATGAGATGAGTAATGTAGGGTATGTAAACATTATATAAAGTGGCATTGTTTAAAGTGACTAGTGATACATTTATTACATCCAATTTTTTATTATTAAATTGACTAGAGATTGAGTCAGTATGTTGTCAGCAGCCACTCAATGTTAGTGATGGCTGTTTAACAGTCTGATCGCCTTGAGATAGAAGCTGTTTTTCAGTCTCTCGGTCCCAGCTTTGATGCACCTGTACTGACCTCGCCCTCTGGATGGTAGCGGGGTGAACAGGCAGTGGCTCAGGTGGTTGTTGTCCTTGATGATCTTTTTGGCCTTCCTGTGACTTCGGGTGCTGTAGGTGTCCTGGAGGGCAGGTAGTTTGGCCCCAGTGATGCGTTGTGCCTCACTACCCTCTGGAGACAGGATGCTCTCGATTGTGGATCTGTAAAAGTTTGTGAGTGTTTTAGGTGGCAAGCCACATTTCTTCAACCTCCTGAGTTTGAAGTTGCGCCTTCTTCACCACGCTGTCTGTGTGGGTGGACCATTTAAGTTTGTCCGTGATGTGTATGCCGAGGAACTTAAAACTGTCCATCTCCTCCGCTACTGTCCCGTCGATGTGGATAGGGGGGTGCTCCCTCTGCTGTTTCCTGAAGTCCACAATAATCTCCTTTGTTTTGTTGATGTTGAGTGTGAGGTTATTTTTCTGACACCACACTCCAAGTGCCCTCACCTCCTCCCTGTAGGCCGTCTCGTCATTGTTGGTAATCAAGCCTATCACTATAGTGTTGTCTGCAACTTGATGATTGAGTTGGAGGCGTGCATGGCCACACAGTCATGGGTGAACAGGGAGTACAGGAGAGGGCTGAGAACAAGATCAGCTGGGTGGAGATGTTGTTTCCTACCCTCACCACCTGGGAACGGCCTGTCAGAAAGTCCAGGACCCAGTTGCACAGGGCGAGGTCGAGACCCAGGGTCTCGAGCTTAATGACGAGTTTTGAGGGGTACTATGGTGTTAAGCATGCACCCATTAAGACAATTACTGTATAAACTGTTACATCCATGTGAATTGATGAGGAATTCAAAAATGGTATGGTTGAGAGGGATGAGGCAAAAGGAATCGTAAATAAGTCTGGCTGCACAACCAGATTGGCAAACGTATTGCAAATTGAGAAATCATGTGACCAAACTGCTTAAAAAGAGAGCTAATATGAATTATATTTATGTCAATCTCTCCTGGCTCAAAGTAGAGGAGAGATTGACTCCATCACTACTTGTATTTATGAGAGGTATTGACATGTTGAATGCACTGAGCTGTCTGTTTGAACTACTGGCGCACAGCTCGGACACCCATGCATACCCCACAAGACATGCCACAAGAGGTCTCTTCACAGTCCCCAAGTCCAGAACAGACTATGGGAGGCGAACAGTACTACATAGAACCATGACTACATGGAACTCTATTCCACAGTACCACATAGAACCATGACTACATGGAACTCTATTCCACAGTACCACATAGAACCATGACTACATGGAACTCTATTCCACAGTACCACATAGAACCATGACTACATGGAACTCTATTCCACAGTACTACATAGAGCCATGACTACATGGAACTCTATTCCACAGTACTACATAGAGCCATGACTACATGGAACTCTATTCCACAGTACTACATAGAGCCATGACTACATGGAACTCTATTCCACAGTACTACATAGAGCCATGACTACATGGAACTCTATTCCACAGTACTACATAGAACCATGACTACATGGAACTCTATTCCACAGTACTACATAGAGCCATGACTACATGGAAATCTATTCCACAGTACTACATAGAGCCATGACTACATGGAACTCTATTCCACAGTACCACATAGAACCAAGCAGCAGTAAAATTAGATTTAAAAAACTGATACAAATACACCTTAAGGAACAGCGGGGACTGTGAAGCAACACAAACATAGGCACAGACACATACATACACACACACACACGATAACATACGCACTATACACACACATACACATGGAGTTTGTACTGTAGATATGTGGTAGTGGTGGAGTAGGGGCCCGAGGGCACACAGTGTGTTGTGAATATATTGTAATATTTTTTTTAAATTGACTATATATTTTTTTTTAAATCAGCTTGATGGCTGAAACGTGTCTGAAACGTTACTCCTAAATGTATATCCTTATATCCTGTTTCACTTGTGTAGTATCAGAGAACAAGGTGCTGTGTCACCCGTCTTCAGTGGACTCCCTGTCCACCAGCGCAGCCACAGAGGACCATGTATCCATGGGAGGTTGGGCCGCCAGGAAAGCCCTGAGGGTGGTGGAACATGTGGAACAAGGTGGGAAACTAACCATTGATTTGGACTTGATACAGTAGATATTCATCTTTTGATTATTTGTTACTGTTGAAAAGAAGCAATATATTTTTTTAATTTACCCCATTTTCTTCCCAATTTCGTGGTATCCAATTGTTAGTAGTTACTATCTTGTCTCATCGCTACAACTCCCGTACGGGCGATGCAGTGCCTTAGACCACTGCGCCACCCGAGAGGCCCAAGAAGCAATATTTTGATACTAGATATGAATTAGATATGAATTTTTGGGCTGGGTTCACACACAAAGTGGCAAAAACAACAAACTAATTGAATTGGTTCTATCCTGGGGTGGTATTTGTCAGCGCAAGGTCGCAATTCATTGGTGAATAGTTTTTCTGACACGAGCTGTGTGTACTATATTGGTCACTAAACCTCAAAGTGATCTGCTTTTGAGCAACAGAAGGAAATAATGTATACTGATGTACGGTGCATTCGGAAAGTATTCAGACTCCTTGACATTTTCCACATTTAGTACGTTACAGCCTTATTCTAAAATTGATGAAATCGTTTTTTGCCCCCTCATCAATCTATACACAATACCCCATAATAACAAAGCAAAAATATAGTAAAAAAAAAAAAAAAATCACCTCTGTTGAACTTTGTTGAAGCACCTTTGGCAGCGAATACATCCTGGAGTCTTCTTGGGTATGACTCTACAAGCTTGGCACAAGCTGCCCAGTGACACGAGTCTACCAGACGAGCTAAATAACTTCTATGCTTCGAGGCAAATAACACTGAAACATGCATGAGAGCAACAGCTGTTCCGGATGACTGTGTGATAACGCTCTCCGCAGCTGATGTGAGTAAGACCTTCAAACAGGTCAACATTCACAAGGCCGCAGTGCCAGACGGATTACCAGGACGTGTACTCCGAGCATGTGCTGACCAACTGGCAAGTGTCTTCACTGACATTTTCAACCTCTCCCTATCTGAGTATGTAATACCAACATGTTTCAAGCTGACCACCACAGTCCCTGTGCCCAAGAACTCTAAGGTAACCTGCCTAAATGACTACCGACCCGTAGCATCACATCAACACCATTATCCCAGAAACCCTAGACCCACTCCAATTTGCATACCGCACCAACCGATCCACAGATGATGCAATCTCTATTGCACTCCACACTGCCCGTTCCCACCTGGACAAAAGGAACACCTATGTGAGAATGCGCTTCATTGACTACAGCTCAGCGTTCAACACCATAGTTCCCACAAACCTCATCACTAAGCTAAGGACCCTGGGACTAAACACCCCCCTCTGCAACTGGATCCTGGACTACCTGACGGGCCGCCCCCAGGTGGTGAGGGTAGGTAACAACACATCCGCTACGCTGATCCTCAACACGGGGGCCCCTCAGGGGTGCGTGCTCAGCCCCCTCCTGTACTCCCTGTTCACTCATGAGGTACGACTCCAACACCATCATTAAGTTTGCGGATGACACAACAGTGGAATGCCTGATCAACGACAACGATGAGACAGCCTACAGGGAGGAGGCCAGAGACCTGATCGTGTGGTGGAAGGACAACAACCTATCCCTCAACGGGATCAAGACAAAGGAGATGATTGTGGACTACAGGGAAAGGAGGACTGAGCATGCCCCCATTCTCATTGACAGGGCTGTAGTGGAGCAGGTTGAGAGATTCAAGTTCCTTGGTGTCCACATCAACAATAAACTAACATGGTCCAAGCACACCAAGACAGTCGTGAAGAGGGCACGACAAAACCTATTCCCCCTCAGGAGACTGAAAAGATTTGGCATGGGTCCTCAGATCCTCAAAAGGTTTTACAGATGCACCATTGAGAGCATCCTGACGGGTTGCATCACTGCCTGGTACGGCAACTGCTCGGCCTCCAACCGCAAGGCACTACAGAGGGTAGTGCATACGGCCAATACATCACCGGGGCCAAGATTCCTGCCATCCATGACCTCTATACCAGGCGGTGTCAGAGGAAGGCCCTAAAAATTGTCAGACTCCAGCCACACTAGTCATAGACTGTTCTCCTTGCTACCGCACAGCAAGTGGTCCTGGAGCTCCAAGTCTAGGTCCAAGAGGCTCCTAAACAGCTTCTAGTCCCAAGCCATAAGACTCCTGAACAGCTAAGCTAATCAAATGGCTACCCAGACTATTTGCATTGCCCCCCCATAGTCACTTTAATAACTCTACCTACATGTACATATTACCTCAATTACCTCGAGACAGGGGCCCCGCACATTGACATTGACTCTGTACCGGTACTCCCTGTATATAACCCCGCTATTGTTATTTACTGCTGCTCTTATCTATTTTCTTAAAACTGCATTGTTGTTTAAGGGCTTGTAAGTAACCATTTAACTGTTGTAATCAGGGTTGTTCTTCTTAATCTAAATTGGGAAACATTTACCCAGTTACTGTGAAAATGTCCTACTTCAACTGACGGTGGGTATTCTGGGTAATATGTAAATAGATATTTTTCATGCAAGAATGTTGCTAGGATTTTCTGGGAGTGGTCTAAAACTGAAATCTAGCTATTATTGGTCTATAAAACTAATCTATAGACCAAACTCCATCCCACCAAAACAGGCTGAAATTTCAGGCGATCTTTTACAAACAGCTCTTACACTGAAAGGACATTATCATCCTTTTCACAATTTCAACCTCGTACTGTGGAAATATATATACAACACAGGAGAATCACGTGTTTTGTTGATGCATTGGACATTTAAAATACTTTTTACCTCTGTCAAAAAGGAGCTTTTGTTTTTTTTGGTCTCTATTTTGGTATATTTCTATGCATTGAACATTACTAAGAAACACAAGAAAAATTGTATTAGATTTTATCCTATATAATAACTTGTATAATACTGTTGTTGATGATTCTTTTCCAATCAGAAAAATGTGTTTATTTATGTGAATAACGTGTTATTCTGAGGGTCCACAATTGGTCCATAACCTGTCTCATTTCCTCTCCCCCTCGTCAGTCCTAGCAATCGAGCTGCTAGCTGCCTGCCAGGGAATTGAGTTCCTCCGCCCCCTGCGTACAACAACACCATTGGAGAAGGTCTATGACCTTGTACGTAGCGTAGTCAAGTAAGTCAAACAGATCTGGGCAGTGTGTACACAATGTAACGCACACAACACATATCTCAGTCCCCTGAAATGATTGAGAAAGTTGGTTAATATTTATCCAATGTCCCTCTTCTTTCTGTGCCTCCTCTTCCCCTCATTATGTGCCTCCCACTGATTCGCTTCACTTCTCTGCCTCCCCCTGTTTCGCTTCCCTTCTCTGCCTCCCCCTCTTCTCCTCACCCTCTCTGCCTCGCCCTCTTCTCCTCACCCCCTCTGTCTACCCCTCTTCTCCTCACCCTCTCTGTCTCCCCCTCTTCTCCTCACCCTTTCTGCCTCCCCCTCTTTTCCTCACCCTCTCTGCCTCCCCCTCTTCTCCTCACCCTCTCTGCCTCCCCCTCTTCTCCTCACCCTCTCTGCCTCCCCCTCTTCTCCTCACCCTCTCTGCCTCCCCCTCTTCTCCTCACCCTCTTCTGCCTCCCCCTCTTCTCCTCACCCTCTTCTCCTCACCCTATCTGCCTACCCCTCTTCTCCTCCCCTTCTCTGCCTACCCCTCTTCTCCTCACCATCTCTGCCTCCCCCTCTTCTCCTCACCCTTTCTGCCTCCCCCTCTTCTCCTCACCCTCTCTGTCTCCCCCTCTTCTCCTCACCCTCTCTGCCTCCCCCTCTTCTCCTCACCCTTTCTGCCTCCCCCTCTTCTCCTCACCCTCTCTGCCTCCCACCGATTCACTCCCCTTCTCTGCCTCCCCCTCTTCTCCTCACCCTCTCTGCCTCCCACCGATTTACTCCCCTTCTCTGCCTCCCTCTCTTCTCCTCACCCTCTCTTCCTCCACCTCTAATCCTCACCCTCTCTGCCTCCCCCTCTTCTCCTCACCCTCTCTGCCTCCCACCGATTCACTCCTCTTCTCTGCCTCCCCCTCTTTTCCTCACCCTCTCTGCCTCCCCCTCTTCTCCTCACCCTTTCTGCCTCCCCTGTTCCCAGGCCCTGGATCAAGGATAGGTTCATGTCTCCAGACATTGAGGCGGTCCATCGTCTTCTTCTAGACCAGAAGGCAAGTGTGGGGTCATAATAGTGTGGGGTCATAACTCTGAGCCTATATTCATTAAATAAACAAAATGTTTTAATTTAGCACATGCTTTTATCCAAGTTTGTGTATTTTGTGTGGTTATTCAGGTGTGGAACGTGGCTCAGCCATACATTGAGAAGTATAACATGGAGCTTCTTCCTGAGTCCCGCCCCATCTCTCCTACTGCCTTCTCATTGGATCCCCCAGCATCACCACGGAAACGCATCCGACTGGAGTGAAATCATCATTGTCTGACTAAATGTATACTTTTTGTCCTCCTGTTTTTCAGACAAATGTTTTCTTCCTTCCGCAGCCCCAGCCGCTTCAATAATTATGTATTCCATGCTAGTTTTGAACAAAGAGTTGTCGGATAACATTGATTGAGGCTAGACAGGAGATTTGTAATCTTATTCGTCACAGAAACTAGATAGAGCTTGATTTAATGTATTAAACTTTATTCACAAAAGCAATATGAATTTATTTTTCAATAAATTACAATAATTTCATGCCTTAGTTATTTCATATATTCATACTTTGTTTAATAGTAATTTGGGGTACTGATTGTACACATAAATTACTATGTACTGTAGAGTGAATATTGATTTAAAGCTACAATGTCCACCTGAATAATCTAAACAGTAAATACAGTCAGTCAGTCTAAGGAAGTGGTATTATGTGTTTTTACTGGAATTTACCAACGGAAGATTTTTCTAAACAAATGTAATTTATACAACATAAGGCCTACATGTACACACTGTATTCTGCATGTTTGTGCAAAATATGTTGCATCCTTTACATTGTAGCACTGAATAAAGTCCTAATAACATGGTCATAGTTATCGTGAAATAGACATTCAACTTTCAATTCAACTCCATTGAAATTCTACAATGAATTTCCAACAACTGAATTTTTTATCACGCCCTCGCTCAAGGGGATTTGGGAGTTGGTGGTAGAACAAGCTAGCCTGGTTTACCAGTCTCTTTACCTAATCCACTCCCTGTACCCATGTGATGTGCCAAGGGACTGCTCTTAGTTTCTGCCATCTTCAAATAGAAACGTTATGTCATTAATGATGAGAACAGAGGATTTTGATACTGATTTGATCACTCACACAGCTATCGTCCCATCACAACGACTATGCAAATATTGAAACTCGCTTTTTCTCCACAGAAACATGTTGCTAAAACCAGTCTGTCCCAAATGTGCTAGCTCACTTCTAAATTCTCAAACTAAATACATACTGCAATTCCAACCACAAAACGTTTTTAGTTTCAAAATACAACAACGTGCCTAGCTAACAGCTAAATGTTTTGTTTTCGACTTTGTTATAAATTGCAATTATATTTTCGAGGCTCCACATGTCATGGAAAATATTATCGTTATTAATGAGCAACTCCGCAGTAAATCCAGCGCGAGGACGTTGAGATTGCTAAAAGGTCAGTCTCTCTGGCAATGACAAGGAAGTGACCAGGAGTGAAACGTTCAGACTAAGAACATATAGGCCTACTTCAAAATAAAAACTAGGGGCCAACTGTCAAACACAGAGGCTATGTAATGTATTTTCTGAGAAATGCAAAGGAACACAACGATACATTTCTGTATGCTGGTACTGTACAAGAAATTGGAGAGACACTCTTTCTGATATAATCTAATACAAGGCTATGCCATTAGACGATTTGTGTACATACATTTTACTTATGGGTGGTCCATTTTGCCATGAACCCAACTGAGCTACAAAGGACTTGTTGAGGAAAAGCGTGCAAGTGAGCATTTCACTGCACCTGTTTACACCTGCTGTATCCTGTGTACGTGACATTTAAACGTCGATTGACGGCGGAGATAGAAGATTCAGTTGAAGTTAAACAATTCTGTAGACATTTTTTTTTTAAATGCATCTGTAAATAATCAAACATTATATAGGCCTATGTAAATAAATGTGTATCTGTAAATAATCAAACATTATATAAGCCTATGTAAATAAATGTTTATCTGTAAATAATCAATCATTATATAAGCCTATGTAAATAAATGTTTATCTGTAAATAATCAAACATTATATAGGCCTATGTAAATAAATGTTTATCTGTAAATAATCAAACATTATATAAGCCTATGTATATATAAATAAACTAATGGATTGAAATACTTTACATCGAACATGTTGAAAGAAGCCACGAGTGAACTCGTGCTTCAGTAATGGAATCAATATTTCCCTGACATTCTTTTGTAATGAACTGCATAGCTACAGTGCGCAATATCGCGTGAGTTGTTTACATTTGAAACGCACACCACTCAATTTTAGCCCCATGTGCCCGGAGATCGGAACAAATCAGACATTCGACATTTCACCCCAGGAAGCTATTGAGAAAACATTTCAGGCAAGTGGACAGAGATAAGAACCAGGGATTCAGGCATTCAGACCTATTCTGTAAACAACAATAATAACGTACACTGAACATTTGTTTCTCTAACACTGTGATCTGAATAGCAACAAATGCCAAATTATAAGATGTAGGCTATAGATTATTTAGACTATAGAAGTAGTCACTATTTTTGACTGAAAACTCAAACGATTTGTTATTGCATTCCCTCAGATATTAATTATTGTAAGTCATAGTACCTATCCCGAACACAAACTGGAAATGGACATTCCCTCCCCTCTTCGCTCCCCTTTGAGCATGCCTGATATTAAGAAAGGTAAGCCTACATTTACACAGATGCTAGTTTTTATATATATAAGCTTTATTTTTTTTTGACATGTTATGATACCATTTATGTTCTTTCAGTGAAGATAAGTTCTCCCAAACACACTCCTGATGCCGAATACCTCTTAAGGAGAAGAGGTGGGATGGCAGGTATTTAATTTGAGGACAAATATACAATTTATGGGTGACTAAAACGTTTATTATGAATAACAAACAAATAAACCATCTGATTTCTTACAGAAAGTCTTGAGGAGACTGCAAAGCCAACATTGGATACAGTCTGGCTGAAATCAAGAAACAGTACAGGTAACGCTTGACAGATGCATGCTAATAATTGAACCGTGGCAAATGTCATTGTTCTTACTTTCATGATAATGTTATTATTTTTTATTTATTTGTATCTTGTTAAAAGCATTTTGATAGGATATTTGTTGAACTGTTGAATGTAGTGTTTCTCAAAACTCTCCTTAGGGACCCCCAGACATTTCACCATTTTGTTGTGGCCCTGAACTAGCTCACCTGATTGCTCTAGTCAAAAGGGCATGATGATTAGGTGACTAATTGAATCAGGTGTGCTAGCTCTGGAATAGATCCAATACATGGAATGGTTGGGTATCCCCGAGGAGAGGTTGGAGAACCACGGGTTTAATGGATATACACACACCAGCCACGGAGTCATGTTTTTCTTGTCTCTGATATGCAGATGACGACAGAAAATCTAACAACCCGTTTGTGCTTCCAATGGATCGTAACATCTTCAAAAAGAGAGAGATTGAATCTGTAATCAAACAACAAGTACGTAGGCTACTGTAATACCCTCGGGGACTTTTATGCATCCATCTCTAGACCATAATAGAAAATAATAAAAATAGAATAGAATCTTCAGATCGAGGCCTGTGAGCCTATCAAGTGATTACAGGAATACCATTTTGTAATTCTCGCTCTCGCTCTCTCTCAGGAGAAGAAGTTCTTCAGCAGCCTGCCGACCCAGATGAAGAGTACCTACCTGTCCCGACTCAGGTGCCGCTCTGCCCCCATGAGGAGTGCTGTGGAGGACACAATCCCAGAACCAGAGAAATGCAGACGGGAAAAAACGACATGGGCCACCGTGGTCACTAAAAGTACTGTATATGACAGACAACCGTCTAGAATCAAAATGTACATTTTAATGATCTAAATATGAATGTATTTGTATTGCTGTCTGGGTCCTATAATTAAGATGATTGTATAATAGGTAGACCTATAATAAAATTATATTCTACTGTATATTTTATTATAGAGGTATCTGTCATTATTTAAATTATTGGACTTTATTTTTTAAAATTTACCAGGCAAGTCAGTTAAGAACAAATTCTTATTTTCAATGACGGCTACCCTGCCGACTTAGACAGCAGTCACAATAAAGGCACATACATCGATGTTTTAACAGAGTGTTGACCAGGTTATCTCTTGTCGTTTTGCAGGTTGCAGTCAAGAGAGGGAGAACATTAGGGACTACTTGTCTAAACAGCGAGAAAAGTTTATGCAGCAGGTAAAACAATTATGGTCTGAAATGTAACAGAAGCTGTGGCTAGGTGTAATGAATGCAATCAAACCTGCAGTGCTGTAGTAATGCAAAGCCAATTTCAATTCAATATGATTTTTTTTTTTTTAAACAGCCATCATTTCTGATGTAGAAGAGACATAATCTCTACAGTAGGTTTTAAGGAATTCCAGGCTCTCTCTCTCTCTCTCTCTCTCTCTCTCTCTATCCATGTCTCTATAGTACTCTCTGTCAGTGAAGCAAGACACCATCAAGAAGCTGGAGAAGGACACGGTGATAGAGCTTCAGTTGATCAGACACGCTGAGAAACATCTGCAACAGGACTCGGCCGCCTTTGAAAAGTTCATCAAGGAAAACGACCAGAGCTCAGTGGAAGCTGTCAAGTTGTTAGTAAGCCTATCATTATTGCTACCAATGAATAGTAGCCTACACATGACTTTGTATTAGCTTTTAAAATATCTCTAGCTACCTGATTGACAAAATAACCAGTAGGTTACAGTAATAGTTACAGTAGTTAGTTAATTTATTCATGATAGGTCCACCACAGGTAGATCATGGTAAATGCACAATGTTACAATACGTTAATCATTACCCATCTCATATGAATATACTGTATTATATACTATTCTACTGTATCTTAGTCTATGCCGCTCTGACACTGCTTGTCCAAGTATTTATATATTCTTAATTACATTCCTTTACTTAGATGTGTGTGTATTGGGTATATGGTGTGAAATTGTTAGATACTACTGCACTGTCAAGGGCTAGAAACACAAGCATTACGCTACATCCGCAATAACGTCTGCTAAACACGTGTATGTGAACAATACATTTATTTTTATTTCATTTAAATAAAAACATCACATGTATATTCTGTTATATTTCTTTCCAGGGCAGAGAAAGAGACTATGCTGAAAATGGAGAAAACAGCAGAAATTAAAAAAGTAACAGTACAAATGATGGCGATGAAAAGGTACTGTATCATGTACGCTATATACTAGAAAGGAAAATATCAAAATGTGTCTCCTTCGAGCCGGATTTGAACCAGCGACCTAAGGATTTCCGCTTTGATTCCAACTACAGTCCTCCGCTCTACCAACTGAGCTATCGAAGGGACGCTGAATAACATGGAAAAAATAGGGCATTTAAAGATGCTATCTGAGGAACTCGACAGTTGTGAAATATTTAATATTTTCAGTATTTTTTCCCCCCAGTAACGCTGCACGGTCTTAACATATTTGACTACTGTAGCTAATATAGTAGTGAAAACTACCTAACCACGTTACGTTTTTTCAGAATGGATGAGCTAGTATGCGCGTTAGCTAGGCTACGTTTAGAGAACACGCCGCCGTGACGCTGAACTCATTATTTTCCATGGGGGAGTGGGGTGGAGTCGACATGTGTTTTTTTTCTTCAGTGGTAGTAAATGTCCTCCCACATAATGCAAGCATATCCCCTTTAGCGACATCTCAAAGTATCAAGAAATACTGAAGGAGTACCAGACCTACAAAACGTTTCTCATTGCCGTCGGACCCATGGAGTGGCGTGAGGAACAGAAACGCAAGAGGGAGGACAGGAGAGCAACCAAGCAGAAAGAGAATACAAACATTTTCTGTCTTCCTTCATCGGTCAAAGGTATGGGAGTTTAAATACTTTCCTTGGATTTATTTGAGATTGATAAAACAAATGTGTGCAATAGGAAATATGCAATAGTAGGCTAAAGGTGGGTTGCGGCAAAATGGTTTAAATTAATCTAGGATTAAAGTTCATCCACATTGGTGCAACGCACCCTAAATCTATTGACAGAAGTCTGACATTTTGTATTATTTTACTGATTCCAAGACGAAAATAAAAAAGGTCCAGCGTATGCCAGACGCAATTCAAGAGTCACAAAAAATTCTCAGATAAGACATCAAAGCAAAAGGTAAAGCGGATGGGGAACATATATATTTTTGTGTGTGTGGATTGATTTGATTTTATGATATAACGTAATTGACCAGTAACATTGAAAATAGTTCAGTGCTACTGTGTACATTTGATTGTACCCTGTCAGTGGCAAAGTCAGCAGCATACTTCACCACCAGGAGAGACAGGGGTCCACCATCCCTGAGGTGCCAGAGACCGCAGAGACCTCAGACAGTGACGAGGTATGGATTAAACCTTCCTGTTTTTTTATTAATGAACCTTCTTGAATATTGATGTGTTTTGTTGACATAATGTATGTAACCAACCAGGAAAGTGGTTAAAAAAATGGGGGTAAACCGGAGGTAAATTTAGCAAACCCCCCCAATGCAAAAAAACATACATAAATAATGTATCTAACTACCATAATAAGTGGGTAAACCCTATTCACAATTTAAGACAAGGAAACTGGGTTTATTTGGGTTGACCCCCAAGACAGCACAAACCGATCCGACTGGGACCAGACGTATGTGTTATCATTAGCTCTTCCATTTTGTTCTCTGCTGTGGCTCCTCTCCTCCAAGGAGCCAGAGTTGTGTTACTCCAACCCCAGGGACATGCTGAATTTGCTGACTGATCTGGAGGAGCAGAACCTGTCCTACATCCAGAACTTCCAGGAGACAGAGGAGGTCATGGATGAGATCCGCAAAACCATCCAGTTGACGCAGGAAAGAATGTAAGGAAGGGCATATTGTCTATGCTGTTATACTCCCTATTTGAATCAAATCCTCTCCAGGAATACAACAGTGCTGTGTTCCTCAAGAGTCTAGCCACTAGGTGGCAGGGTAGCCTAGTGGTTAGAGCGTTGGACTAGTAACCGAAAGGTTGCAAATTCATATCCCCGAGCTGACAAGGTACAATGCCTGTTCAGGGGCAGAACGACAGATGTCATTGAAAATAAGAATGTGTTCTTAACTGACTTGCCTAGTTAAATAAAGGATAAAATAATTGAAAATTAGTGTTATCAACGAGTCCAGGTTCTCCTTGGGCAACTTCACCTCTTTATTCAATTAATTTAATGCCTAATAAACACGAGCCAGGTGTCATCCCTAGCAGATGTGTGTGTGTGGGTTTATTTTACGTGTGTAATGTACAGGAACAGTGAGGCCCGGATCCTGCTGCAGCAGGTAGACATCCTGAAGAACACCATCCAGAGGGAGGAGGAGAAGACCTCAGAGCTGGAGCTCAAGTCCAGGATCTTCTCCTACGGAGAGTACAGAGCTGACAAACAGGTTAGTACTATTGTCCACGTCGTTGCTGCGGGCCCAATGGATGAGCGCGTTTGATGATCGACATCGCTCTCGATGACGAAATTGCAACTGCAGGTTCCATGAGCGCCTTCGATTGGCTGATTGACTGATTCATTGGTCTACTTCCTAAAATACATCAGAGAAGAAGATCCAAAGGTACCTCAATCTCCCCAGACCTTTTCCTCCCACTGCATTTTGAGAGGGAGACTAGGAAAGAGGAGACTAGGAAAGAGGATGCAAGAATTCAAAGGAAATAGATGGTGTTTGTAAATTCAATCTGGAGTGTGCCAGAATGCGCTCTGGGCGTTCGTAAACTCAGAGTGTTGTCAGATTGTCTATTAGTAAATTCAGAGCGTTTTGCTCTCGGAGCGTTCAGAGCCACACTGGACGCTCTGGTCGGGGAGTAGGGTTGATCCGAGCATTCTGACCTCACAACGGCAGTCAAGCACCCAAGCTAACTGGCTAACGTTGGCTAGCTTTCTAGCTACTTCCAGACACATGAGAGAACACCTCACTCTGACCATTTTACTCTCCCTAGCAGAGCTGGTTAGGCTGTTTTCATGTTATCCAGAGCGTTGGTAACTGTGCTGCTGGCAACAATTTCATTGTTCTTTTTTTACTAACAACAGCCATATTCAACGGGTGTTGAGCGTTCGTAAATTAATCTGTTATTCTGTGCTCTGGCACACTCAGACAAGTGCTCTGAAATCGGTGTAGAGTGAATTTACGAACGCACCCAAAATTTAGATTAAACCATTTCGTAGTCAATTTCACCTCCTTCCTTATCACAGGACGTGATGCTCAATGTGCTGCACAAGAAGGTGAAGGAAGTGTACAAGGTGTGTGTGGGAGAGGTGGACTCCAATATCAGCACTCTTCACATGCTTGCCAACATCGAGAGCAGAATGCAGGACGTTATGGACCGACTGGAGACGCTGCCCCCGGACAACATTGACACCGTCCGCACCCAGCGGGAGAAGGAGAAGAGGCTCAAGTATGTGTCCTTCCTCACAGCTCTTTGTGGTCATACACCGACCAGGAACCGTAAAAGCTCTTTAGCTGCGTTTACACAGGCAGCCCAATTCTGGTATTTTTCCCCCACGCTAATTGTTCTTTTGACCAATCATATCAGTTATTTTGCCAATAATTAGGTAAAACATCAGAATTGGTCTGCCTGAGTAGACGCAACCTTTTGTGAAAACTTCTGGTGTAAAAAGGTCTTTATAAAATAAATGTGATTGATTTAATTGTTGCCAACAACATACCACACTAATGCACATTCGGGATGAATGCTCTCAATTGTGCAGCCAGCGGTAGAAGTTGACCAGGGTATTTATTATCCCAAACTTCCTCAGCAGTCTCAGGAAGAAGGCTATTAAAGGGCTGTTGTGCCGTCTTGACAATAATGCTCCCTCACTCTAATCTCCTTTCAGGATGCGTGAGGAGAAGCTGTTGATGAAGAAACACCACCAAGAGGAGAGACTCCGAATGGCTCTGGAGAGAGCCACCTCTGACAGCAAGAAGAGGGTCAGTGTACCAAACTGTGCACAAACAGGACACATATCGATTGCTATAATACAGTTTGAGTAAATATAGACTGTTTTATAGACTGGTGGGCGTAGAGAATCAACCTAGAATACAATATCTACTTTTGCTACACTGTGTATTGATGAAACATGCTTCTCCAGGACCAAATGCCTTTGCAATGACACCTAATATTACAGAACTGTAACAGACAGTTTGATAAACAGCCAGTCCCTGTTTTCTCCGGCTTGTAGACGGGCAGAAGGCTGATGCCGCGATCGGAGCCATCGGAGATCAAGAAGAAGGACAAGACACATGCGTTGACCACTAGAGAGCAAGAAGACGCCTTGTACTTCTTTGCCTGATTATTTTAAACCATCAGTATTCACAGGCCATATAAGACAGTGACTGATTTTAAATGAGCTTTTGTATACAGTACCGATCAACAGTTTGGACCTGCCTACTCATTCAATGATTTTTCTTGTTTAAAAAAAACAAAACTATTTTCTGAAGACATCAAAACAATGAAATAACACATATGGAATCATGTAGTAACCAAAAGGTGTTAAACAAATCTATATTTTAGATTCTTCAAAGTAGCCACCCTTTGCCTTGACAGCTTTGTACACTCTTGGCATTCTCTCAACCAGCTTCACCTGGAATGCTGAGCATTTATTGGCTGCTTTTCCTTCACTCTGTGGTCCAACTCATCCCAAACCATCTCAATTGGGTTGAGGTCGGGTTATTGTGGAGGCCAAGTCATCGGATGCAGCACTCCCATCACTCTCCTTCTTGGTCAAATAGCCCTTACACAGCCTGGAGGTGTGTTGGGTCATTGTCCTGTTGAAAAACAAATGATACACCATCCCATCTGGTTTGCGCTATCGCTGCAGAATTCTGTGGTAGCCATGCTGGTTAAGTGTGCCTTGAATTCTAAATAAATCACTGACAGTGTTACCAGCAAAGCAACATCACACCTCTGTTTGACGGTGGGAACCACACTCTGCTTCTCACAAAGGCTCCGCCTTTTCTCAGCTCACTGGTCACAATAACAACACCCACCCGTAGCACACGTTCCAGCAGGTATATCTCACTGATCATCCCCAACGCCAACACCTCATTTGGCCATCTTTCCTTCCAGTTCTCTGCTGCCAGTGACTGGAACGAATTGCAAAAATCGCTGAAGCTGGAGACTTATATTTCACTCACTAACTTTAAACATCAGCTGTCTGAGCAGCTAACCGATCGATGCAGCTGTAAATAGCCCACCCATTCTACCTACCTCATCCCCATACTGTTTATTTACTTGTCTGTTCTTTTGCACACCAGTATCTCAACATCTGCTAATTTATCACTCATGTTATTCTTCGCTACTATTTCCTATTTATTGCCTATCTCCTCATGCCGGTCTAATGTCCATTGCATGTGTTTCTTGGCCCAAGCAAGTCTCCTCTTATTGGTGTCCTTTTAGTAGTGGTTTCTTTGCACAAATTCAACCATGAAGGCCTGATTCACACAGTCTCCTATGAACAGTTGATGTTGAGATGTGTCAGTTCTTGAACTCTGAAGCATTTATTTGGGCTGCAATTTCTGAGGCTGGTAACTAATGAGCTTATCCTCTGCAGCATTGGTAACTCTGGGCCTTCCTTTCCTGTGGCAGAGGCAGTTTTTTTTCATAGCGCTTAATGTTTTATTTGCAAATACACTTGAAGAAACTTTCAAAGTTCTTGAAATGTTCCGTATTGACTGACCTTCATGTCATAAAGTAATGGACTGTCGTTTCTCTGAGCTGTTCTTGCCATAATAAGGACTTGGTCTTTGACCAAATAGGGCTATCTTCTGTTTACCAACCCTAACTTGTCACAGCACAACTGATTGGCTCAAATGCATTAAGGAAAGACATTTCGCAAGGCACACCTGTTAATTGAAATGCCTTCCAGGTGACTACCTCATGAAACTGGTTGAGAGAATGCCAAGAGTGCACAAAGCAGTCAAGGCAAAAAGGGTGGCTACTTTGAAGAATCTAAAATATATTTTGATTTGTTTAACACTTCTTTGGTTACTACATGATTCCATGTGTTATTTCATTGTAGATTAATAGTGAAGACGGTGTAGATGTCCAAACTTTTGACTGGTACTGTACATTGTCTATATTTGTTAGCCCAGGCCACCAAGGAGCATTTAGATTCACTCACTGATTTGGCCTATACAACAGTTAGATTGTTAAAAATGTACTGTATACTTTGATTATAAATAAAAAATTAAATTGTTTTTACCTTAGTATATTCTGTTATTGTTTTCTAAATATGATAATTTACAGATAAAGTAGGTAAATTGCACAAAATAATGCCATACAAGATATTACTGAAAAGTGCAATATGCACAATTTTATTATCCTTGTGCTCAAAAGGGGCACAACAGCTTGCTTCATCATCATATAAAAAGACAACTACTTCTCAGATGTTTTCATAAAAAAATGGCAACAAATCAACAAACAAGATTAGCAACCAGACATCAAAAAGAAGCTTGCAGTAGCATGCATCTATCAAACGTCTTTCATTTCACCATCCTCCTCCTCCTCTTCTACCCCTCTAATGAACAAGACATTGTTGCATCTGTGTGGAGGGGAGAAAAAAAATAGTGTACTGTTAGCTCACCGTGGGCTGGTATGGCAGACGGGAAATTATTAAACGTTGTGCTAATTCTGCAATTAAAATGGAGATACAGGGCTATCAGAAAGTATTCACACCCTTTGACTTATTCCACATTTTGTTGTTACAGCCTGAATTCAACATATTTTTATCCTCACCCATCTACACACACTACCCCATGATGACAAAGTGAAAACATGTTTAAGAGATTTTTTTTTGCTAATTTAGTGAAAATTACATCTCTAATTTACATAAGTATTCACACCGAGGAGTCGATGCATGTTAGAATCACAGCTGTAATTGCTGCCAAAGGTGAGTCTTTCTGGGTAAGTCTAAGAGCTTTGCACACCTGGATTGTACAATATTTGCATATCATTTTTAAAAATTCTTCAAGCTCTGTCAAGTTGGTTGTTGATCATTGCTCGACAGCCATTTAAGTCATTTTTACAAGACGATTTAAGTCAAAACTGTAACTAGGCCACCCAGGAACATTCAATGTCTTGGAAAGCAACTCCAGTGTATATTTTGACCTTGTGTTTTAGGTTATTGTCCTGTTGAAAGGTGAATTGGTCTCCCAGTGTCTGTTGGAAAGTGGACTGAACCAGGTTTTCCTCTAGGATTTTTCCCTGTGCTTAGCTCTATTCCGTATATTTTATCCTAAAAAAAACTCCCTAGTCCTTGTCAATGACGAGCATACCCATGACAAGATGCATCTACCACCATGCTTGAAAGTATGAAGAGTGGTACTCAGTAATGTGTTGTCAGCCGCTAACATAAGGCTTTGTATTCAGGACATGAAGTACATTTCTTTGCCACATTTTTAGCTGTTTTACTTTAGTTCCTTATTGCAAACAGGATGCATGTTTTGGAATAGTTTTATTATGTACAGGCTTCCTTCTTTTCACTGTCATTTAGGTTATTATTGTGGAGCAACTTCAATGTTTTTCTCCTATTACTTGGTAACAGTTTTAGTCACCATTGGCCTCATGGTGAAATCCCTGAGCAGTTTCCTTCCTCTCCAGCAACTGAGTTAGGAAGGACGCCTGTATATTTGTAGTGACTGGGTGTATGGATACACCACCCAAAGTGTAATTAATAACTTCACCATGCTCAAAAAGACCTTCAATGTGTGCTTTTTTAGTTTTTACCCATCTACCAGGAGGTGCCCTTCTTTGCGAGGCATTGGAAAACCTCAGTGGTCTTTGTGGTTGAAATTCACTAAATCGACTGATGGACCTTACAGATAATTGTATGTGTGGGGGGGTACAGAGATGAGGTAGTCTTTCAAAGTCACATTTAACACTATTATTACACACAGAGTGAGTCCATGCAACTTTTTATGTGACTTGTTTAGCACATGTTTACCCCTGAACTAACTTAGGCTTGTCATAACCCAGAAGTTGAATACTTATTGACTCAAAACATTTCAGCTTGTCATTTTTTCCCTGTTTTTTCATAAAAAAAAAAAAAAAACAAGTCTACAAACATTTCACTTTGACATTATGGGGTATCGTGTGCAAGCCAGTGACATCATCTCAATGTAATACATGTTTTAATTCAGGCTGTAACAACAAAATGTGGAAAAAAAGTCGAGGGGTGTGAATACTTTCTCAAAGCCCTTTGTGTGTAAACTGGTCCCAGATCTGTTTGTGCGGTCTTGGAACTCATATGATAATCGTTACTCTAATCCATGACCATAGGAGTTGGCAAAGACAGCACAAACAGATCTGAGACCAGGCTAATGTGTTTAATCACGAACTCTGCGAAGTACAAGTAAACAAAAGAGAATTCCACTGAACTTACCTGACGAGCACTTCTCCTAGGTGACCGGCCAATGCTCCATCCACATACTCTTCAGTGTTGGCCAACTATAAAATCAGAGACAATATATTGTTAGATGTTATAAATTGATATGAATGCTGTACAAAATGTACACCTGTTTTTAATCAAACTAAATGAATGGCCCACAGAGATGCAACCAGAGCCATATAGCTTAGCTAGAGATTCAGATGGGCAAGCTCTCTCTAGATGCAAATGTGTGCACACGAGGGACTCCAGCTGTAGGGAATTATGCATTTCAGTGATGTTTTCACATATTTTACTGTATGCATCTTTCTGGTCCACACACACACACACCTGCATATTCATGTAGCTGTCCACGGACACCAGGTATCCTTTGTATTCCATGCCCCACTTCAGCTTCACCATCACGGGCTTGCCAGTCAGACCGTTCAGGAACGGTTTGGGATTCAGTGGTAAACTCTGAAATGACATTATGTGCCATTATCAAATAAAATGTTATTGGTCACATACATATATTTAGCAGATATTATTGGACAAAAGGAACACCTATGTGAGAATGCTCTTCATTGACTACAGCTCAGCGTTCAACACCATAGTGCCCACAAAGCTCATCACTAAGCAAAGGACCCTGGGACTGAACATCTCCCTCTGCAACTGGATCCTGGACTTCCTGATGGGCCACCCCAGGTGGTAAGGGTAGGCAAAAACACATCTGCCACGCTGATCCTCAACACGGGTGCCCCTCAGGGGTGTGCTTAGTCCCCTCCTGTATTCCTTGTTCACCCACGACTGCGTGGCCAAACAGGACTCCAAACATTAAGTTTGCTGACGACACAACAGTGGTAGGCCTGATCACCGACAACGATGAGACAGCATATAGGGAGGTGGTCAGATACCTGGCAGTGGTACCAGGACAACAACCTCTCCCTCGAGAGTTTCAAGTTCCTTGGTGTCCACATCACCAATGAACTATCATGGTCCAAACACACCAAGACAGTCGTGAATAGTGTACGACAACAGGAGACTGAAAAGATTTGGCACGGGTCCCCAGATCCTCAAAAAGTTCTACAGCTGCACTATCGAGAGCATCCTGATCGGTTGCATCACCACCTGGTATGGCAAGCGGTACCAGAGCGCCAAGTCTATGACCAAAAGGCTCCTTAACAGTTTCTACCTCCAAGCCATAAGACTGCTGAACAATTAATCAATTGGCCACCCAAACTATTTACATTGACCCCCCCCCCCATATTTGTTTTTACACTGCTGCTACTTGCTGTTATTATGTATGCATCATGGACATTCTTACTGACAGTTATGGCTGCAAATTACCTTGACTAAACTGTACATCGCACGTTGACTCTGTACTGGTATATAGCCTTTTTCAATTTTTTTTTAAACTTTAGTTTATTTGGTAAATATTTTCTTAACTCTTTTGTGAACTGCACTGTTGGTTAATTATTACGGGCTTGTAAGTAACCATTTCTTCACCTGTTGTAGTCGGCGCATGTGACAGTTTTCATTGATTTGGTATTTTAGCCATATATCACACCCCCTCGGACCTGATTGCTTAATTATAGTCATAATATTAACGATAATTAACTGGTTAAATTTAAGCAATAAGGCACGAGGGGATGTGGTATATGGCCAATATACCATGGCTAAGGGCTGTTCTTATGTACGACGCAACTGGTTACCAATGTAATTAGAGCATTAAATACACATTTTCTGTCATACCCATGGTATATGGTCTGTTATAAACTGGGTGGTTCAAGCCCTGAATGCTGATTGGCTGACAGCCATTGTATATCAGACTGTATACCACGGGTTTGACAAAACGTTTATTTTTACTTCTCTAATTACATTGGTAACCAGTTTATAATAGCAATAAGGCACATCTGGGGTTTGTGGTATATGGCCAATATACCACGACTAGGGGCTGTGTCCAGGCACTCCTCGTTGGGTCGTGCGGGGGGACAGCCCTTAGCTATATACCACACCTCCTCGGGCCTTATTGCTTAAATATACCAATCAGCAATCAGGGCTCAAACCACCCAATTTATAATGTTTATAACAGGTATGACAAAACATTTATTTTTACAGTTCTGATTACGTTGGTAGTCAGTTTATAATAGAAATAAGGCCGTGGCATATCGGCTATATGCCACAGCCCCTCGGGCCTTATTGCTTAAATATCCCATGGCTTTCAGACAACCAGCATCCAGGACCGAAACACATTACAACTGCATCTCACAACTAGCTATCTAGATAATCAAACTAGCATTTCACATACAGTGCAAAGCACAACAAAGTACATCTTACCACCCTAACTAGTTACCGTAGCTAGCTAGTTGGATAATCACAACAAAGGCGAATGTATGATATTTGAGAATGTTATGATATTTGAGAATTTGAGTAGTTAGCTATGATAGCCTGGACGTTCACTACATATATTACCAATCCTCATCAAACACCTAATAATATTGAATATTTACCATTTTGATTCTGTATGAGCTTCAACGACGATTTGCACGCCGTTATTGGATACAGGAAGTAGTGGTGAACTCTGAACTCTGATCCGTACAAAACAGCACTGTGATTGGTTCAGTTTTTGTCATTGTTCATCCTGATTGGCCACAAAACCGGAGAGAAGAACAGACGGGCATTTTCTACTCCAGTCAAGTCTCTTCTCCGTGCGGAGCCCAAATTTGCGGGAAAGATTCGATGTAGCCAAGATATTTATCGTCGAACTTGTTACATTGTTGCAATTTTAATGAAACAGTTTCAGTCACAGTGTTACAATCAGATACGTGATACAATATAGTCTCTTGCTCGCCGGGCTAGACAACAACAGTTGCAGATTCAGTTGTGACCACTAGGAGGTAATGTTCTCACATGGATTGAAGTAGCCAACACTCCCAACCATTGTGAGTGAATTGCATAATTTAAGATAAACTTTAATGGAAA
This sequence comes from Oncorhynchus mykiss, assembly GCF_013265735.2. NCBI lineage: Eukaryota > Metazoa > Chordata > Actinopteri > Salmoniformes > Salmonidae > Oncorhynchus > Oncorhynchus mykiss. The sequence continues at coordinate 95,020,732 of NC_048566.1, forward strand.
CTTGTATCTCCTTTTTGTAAGATGTCAATTATATTATGATAATCGATATTGGCAGCCACATAGTAGCCTAAAGAATGTTGGTTATTTTGGAATGTTTATTTAAATGTAAATTGAAATTCACAGCAGATTGTTGCTTGTGCTATTGCTGTACTGTAGTTCATTGTGAATGTTATGCAATTTTTTTGACACAAGATAGATCAAATTCTCTCTCTATGTCTCTGGCCATGTTCGAGCGGATCACTTTTGTCAATCTCCATCTTTCAAAGTGTGTTGCATTATGGGGATAGAAGTTGTCCGACTTACATGTCTACCTTGCATGAACTTGATAAAAATCAAGATATCAAAGTTAATGAAGTTTTGACTGCAGTCGAAGGCAAGCTTCTGCAGTTGCTCTTCACCAACGTCCTCCAGAGTCATGGCCTGCATTGTGGAAGGCTCTATTGTATTTATTTAACCTTTAATTTAACTAGGCAAATCAGTTAAGAACAAAGTCTTATTTGCCATGACGGCCTACCAAAAGTCAAAAGGCCTCCTGTGACGGGGCTGGGATAAAAAATATAGGAGAAAACACACATCATTAGAAGGACAACAGTATAACATGGCAGCAACACATGACAACACAGAATGGTAGCAACACCACATGACAACACAGAATGGTAGCAACACCACATGACAACAACATGGTAGCAACACCACATGACAACACAGAATGGTAGCAACACCACATGACAACAACATGGTAGCAACACCACATGACAACACAGAATGGTAGCAACACCACATGACAACACAGAATGGTAGCAACACCACATGACAACACAGAATGGTAGCAACACCACATGACAGTACAACATGGTAGCAACACCACATGGCAGCAGCACAAAACATGGTATAAACATTATTGGGCACAGACAACAGCACAAAGAGCAAGAAGGTAGAGACAACAATACATCATGCAAAGCAGCCACAACTGTCAGCAAGAGTGTCCATGATTGAGTCTTTGAATGAAGAGATGGAGATAAAACTGTCCAGTTTGAGTGTTTGTTGCAGCTCGTTCCAGTCGCTAGTTGCAGCGAACTGAAAAGAGGAGCGACCCAGGGATGTGTGTGCTTTGGGGATCTTTAACAGAATGTGACTGGCAGAACGGGTGTTGTATGTGGAGGATGAGGGCTGCAGTAGGTATCTCAGATAGGGTGGGAGTGAGGCCTTACAGGGTTTTATAAATAAGCATCTTGCGACGGGTATACAGAGATGACCAGTTTATAGAGGAGTATAGAGTGCAGTGATGTGTCCTATAAGGAGCATTGGTTGCCAATCTGATGGCCGAATGGTAAAGAACACCTAGCTGCTTGAGAGCACCCTTGATGATTAGGGTGTTTTTGTTTGTCCCATACAAACGTGACCAAAGACGTGACTGAAACAGGAACCAACTTTGCCGCAATTCATGCATACAGTGGATATGTACAAATGAATGTGATATTTGAGGCTCTCTCTCACCAGGGGCGAACTGGGACAAAAATTCAGCCTTGGCAACACTCTAACCACTAGGCTACCCCCTCTGAATCAGAGAGGTGCCCATGGAGCAGTTGTTGGGGGTTAACTGCCTTGCTCTATGGCAGAACAGCAGTAAGTCCCTTCCTCTCTCTCTCTCTGTCTCTCTCTGTCTCTCTCTCTCTCTCTCTCATTGGCTTATAACAGGGCTACTCCAGTACTATTTGAGAAGGTCCGTGATCACAATGGGAGACAGAGAGCTGCTTTCAAGGGGCAGGCAGAAGGTCATACACAGGAGGAGGCAGGTAGCTGGGTCCAGGGGCAGGCAGAAGGTCATACACAGGAGGAGGCAGGTAGCTGGGTCCAGGGGCAGGCAGAAGGTCATACACAGTAGGAGGCAGGTAGCTGGGTCCAGGGGCAGGCAGAAGGTCATACACAGGGGGTCCAAAAAGGCAACAGTACAGGCAGGGAAAAGGATAGTAACGTTGTCCGGGAGATCAGACAATAGGTTGATAAGAGGAAACCCGATAGGCTTCAAGTACAGGCAGGGAATAGGCAAAAGGTTGTTGTTAGTTCTTGCCTGCCTCACTATCATACGGGGAAAAACAGCACTCCAAAATAGAAGTGTGTCACAAAACAAACAATATCTCACAATGATGGGGTGCAAAGAATTGAATAGTGTGTGATAATGACATGCAGGTGTGTAAACAGGTGACCAGATTGGGAACTGGAGAGTGAGCTGCATTTAGGGGATCTGCGTGTTTCAGAGTGTGAGTTAGAAGCAGACGTTATGGTTCAGTCACACAAATTTCCTAGGTGGCAAAGGTCCAGATAGATATTGTCTTTTTATTTTACCTTTATTTAACTAGGCAAGTCAGTTAAGAACAAGTTCTTATTTTCAATGACGGCCCTGTTCTGGACTGTGGACCGCCAGTTGAGTATAGGGGCTTATATAATAATTACATGTTTCATGTGTTACCCCTAGCCACTTAGCTAAGTGTTTAAATATTAGGCTACATATAATTCAATAGAATAAAACAGGGAGAGGAGAGAGACTGCCTGTCCCCTAATGTTTTGGCTGTATAATACATTAATGCATTCTCTCTCTCTCTCTCTCTCTTCCTCTCTCTGTTTTATTCTATTTCATTCAATATACAGCCTTCTGTGTTTATCAAAGAACGATGCCGGGACTAGTTTATGTGGATGCGGATAGATTTCCAGCGTTGTGCTTCGTTTGACAGTGCCCCACGCATATGCATATCTTTCTGCCAAGAAGTGACAGGCCTTTCAGTGAATTAAATAAGTTGTAGATAGGTAGGACTTTTCAGCCTTCAGTGGTGGTAGCTATGTAATGTAATAAGATACCAGAGTCACTCCTTAATTCAGCTCGTAAACTCATGGGCTGGGCTGAAGAGACTTGAGATTCAGAAGCGAATAAACATTGATAAAGCAATTAAAATACAGACTGTTACGCCCTGACCATAGAGAGCTGTTTATTCTCTATGTTGGTAGGGGCGTGACAGTGACTAGGGTGGGTTATCTAGGTGATTTAATGATCTATGTTTGCCTGGTATGGTTCCCAATCAGAGGCAGCTGTTTATTGTTGTCTCTAATTGGGGATCATATTTAGGCAGCCATTTCCCCATTGTGTTTTGTGGGATCTTGTCAAGGTATAGTTGCCTGCGAGCACTTAATTGAGCTTCACATTTCGTTTAACGCTATATTTGCTTTTTCTTTGAGTTTCTTTTCCTAATAAAGAGGATGGGGAAACATACCACGCTACATCTTGGTCCACTCCTTATAACGAACGTGACAGAAGATCCCACCACAAACGGACCAAGCAGTGTGGCCAGGAGGAGCAGACATCCTGGACATGGGAGGAGATCATCTTGGTCCACTACTTATAACGATCGTGACACAGACAGTCCCTGAATTGACCTTTTTCTTTGTTTTGGCCGGGTATGGTTCTCAATCAGGGACAGCTGTCTATCGTTGTCTCTGATTGGGAACCATACTTAGGTACCTTTTTCCCACATGGTTTCTGTGGATAGTTCATTTCTGTTTAGTGTTTTACACCTTACAGGACAGTGTTGGTTATTCTCTTTGTTATTTCTGTTATAGTGTTCAGTTCTAATAAAAAGCATGAACACTTACCACGCTGCGCTGTGGTCCGATGATTCCTCTTCCTCTTCTTCAGACGACGAATACCGTTACAAATGCTCACGTCAACAAGGCCGTGTTTCTATAAAGTTTTTCTTTATAATGCCCGAAATAAACATGGCTTCAACCCCCATATCAAACACTCACAGGCTGAAATCATATGTGTGTACATTGTACAATCAATCAATGAGAGAGAGCATCAAATATCACATTAATTTGTATATATCCACTGTATACATGAATCGTCGCAAAGTTGGTTCCCTAATGATTGGCTGGTAATAGATCCTCACCATGGAGAATGATAGGGGCCTCTAGTGGCCAAAAGGCCATTTTAGCATGGGCAGCGCCATTGAGGGCTTCCACCATGCTTCCGCCATTTTAAAGTAGTCAAGTGAGTGTAGATTTGTATGGGTTGTGGCCTTAATATCACTGTCCATGCTGTCACAGACGCTATAATGGCACAGATATAAAGACGAGTCCTGTGTCTATCTATCTCTATGATTCTCCAACAAGGCAGGCCATGGCTGCAGTCCTCTATCTATCTCTATGATCCTCCCCAGGATGAAGCTGGTAAAGAGCAACTGCAGTCAAAACTTCGTCACCTTTGATCACATGATATTTGTAAAGTCCATGCAGTCGACATGTAGGCGCAAGTCACACATTTTTTTTTATCCCATAATGCAACAGGCATTGAAAGGCAGTGACCATCCAAAAAAACTAAACAAAAACATCATAAATGTGCAATAGCCATCGATCATGTGACACCATTCATTCCTATGTGAAGACTCAATAGCGCATTGAAGTCAAATCAAGTCGGGTAAGATGGCCTCTTATTGAAAGGTAACACACGCTCAGTTTGAGCTACTCCTAGGAGTAACGTTGCAAGCTAGATCAGTGGCTACCCCTTTCATTGAGTAACTCAATTTGAAGGCTGCCCGAGGTACTTCTCCTGTGTGCGATTTTTAAATAATCGTTTTAAGGACATGCATCTGGTGTATAAGAAGCAATTATTGTTACCATGATTGTCTTTGAAACGTGTTTTTATTCACACGAAGATTGACCACAAAGATTGGCATTTTTTCAGTAGCTGTTTTCCACTAACAATGGCTTCAGTGAGAGGGGGCAGTCGTTCTCCCCTGGATGCAACCTAGGCTATATATCTTTGGCTGTGACACAAAATCATACCTGTGTTAGGATCCAAGATATGGGTACAGACAATTATTGGATAGTCTCAATGCTCCACTGGGTGGGTTGTTGATTACATTTTTTAACCTATCAAATGATGTGCCTGAGGACCAGGAATCTAACAAATGAACCGCAACTTCAAGCCAAACAAACCACAAACACACTACACGGACAGGGTGATGAGTGATGGGATTTACAAGTTGATAAACAGCCAGGGCACGGACATGGAATAGGGTAGAATTCCTGTATAAGGAGTCTAAAAAGACAGTTACAACAATTATAGACCATCTCTGGTGTCTATGCTTTGGACAGAAACCAATCCGTTTTCAGTTACAATGAAGGAAGGTCCCTTATAAGAGACATAGCCAAAGGCTTTGGTAGTGGTATTTCATTGCAATGATGTTTTCCTCCAGCTGCTGTTGATGGTATTATTGTCTGTGTATGTCTATTGTTCATCAGTGAACCATATGAAACGTGTGAACTATATGAACTATATAAAACGTGTGAACCATATGAACCGTGTGAACCGTATGAACCGTGTGAACCATATGAACTGTGTGAACCGTATGAACTGTGTGAACCATATGAACTGTGTGAACCGTATGAACTGTGTGAACCATATGAACCGTATGAACCGTGTGAACCGTGTGAACCGTGTGAACCATATGAACTGTGTGAACCGTATGAACCGTGTGAACCATATGAACTGTGTGAACCATATGATCCGTGTGAACCGTATGAACCGTGTGAACCATATGAACTGTGTGAACCGTATGAACTGTGTGAACCATATGAACCGTATGAACCGTGTGAACCGTATGAACTGTGTGAACCGTGTGAACCATCTGAACCGTGTGAACCATCTGAACCGTGTGAACCATATGAACTGTGTGAACCATATGAACTGTGTGAACCGTATGAACTGTGTGAACCGTGTGAACCATATGAACCGTGTGAACCATCTGAACCGTGTGAACCATCTGAACCGTGTGAACCATCTGAACCGTGTGAACCATCTGAACCGTGTGAACCATCTGAACCGTGTGAACCATCTGAACCGTGTGAACCATCTGAACCGTGTGAACCATCTGAACCGTGTGAACCATCTGAACCGTGTGAACCATCTGAACCGTGTGAACCATCTGAACCGTGTGAACCATCTGAACCGTGTGAACCATCTGAACCGTGTGAACCATATGAACTGTGTGAACCATATGAACTGTGTGAACCGTATGAACCATATGAACCGTGTGAACCATATGAGTATGTGTTGTGTGTTGTCCTCCATGATTTAACAATGGAAATAAGTCCCAGACTGTGTTGTGTGTTATCCTCCATGATTTAACAATGGAAATAAGTCCCAGACTGTATTGTGTGTTATCCTCCATGATTTAACAATGGAAATAAGTCCCAGGCTGTGTTGTGTGTTATCCTCCATGATTTAACAATGGAAATAAGTCCCAGACTTTATTGTGTGTTATCCTTTATGATTCTGCTGATGTGCATGTATGGGTTTTGCAGGTTTTGTGAACTGTGTAAACCACCACAAACACGTGATAGATCCTGGTTTACTTATAAAGACTCAAAAAAAAACATTTATTGTGTTCAAATTTCCCTAGGCAACAGATTCAGTTACAGTACACGCAATCTCAGCTATGACAAGCTTGGCAGCAGTCCTGCAATACTTGACAATTCCCACCAGACCACCAGGCTCAAATACTTTTCAACTCTTTACAATTCTTTGAGAGTTTTCTCTAGCCTGCCTGGAGTGACAGAGTGAAAGGGTTTGTAACTTCTGGGACTTTTCTAGTGGTTCAATTAAAGCAGGCAACAGGAATACGTCACAGATAACAAATTTGAATTGATTTAAAATAGCATTTGAACCCAAGTCTGATTCCCTCCCAAACACAGGATATGTCTCAGCAGCATTGATCCCCATTGTTAGGACATGTTTCTACTACAGTCAGTAATCCTATTGTACATTCATCATCTACCAGGGGAAAGTACAATCTGAGAAATGAGCTGTATCATTAAAGAGCTATGTAGTAAAGATACAGTAACACACTGAAACCCATCCCTGAACTGCACCTGTTGTTGATGGAGAGACCAATCTGTTAAGACAACACTCTGTTCAGCTGGAACAGTCTGGCAGCATCCCAGTAGAACTCTGCCAGAGGCAGCCTGGTGCACACAGACCAGTGAGCAAGATTTTTACTTTCAGCAATAATTAACACTTAACTTTCCTGAGCGAGATGTAACACTTTAAAAATAACTCCCGAAATGTTTTCATACAGCCTTGATTCTGGACTACTCAGTGGGTGCTGCAGGTGTTGACTTTCCAAGTATAGTGGTTGTACCAATGTACCCCCCCCCCCCCCCCCCGCACACACACACAGCACCCAGGTGTTACTTTACTCTACACACTACCTCACACAGACAGACAGACAGACAGACAGACAGACAGACAGACAGACAGACAGACAGACAGACAGACAGACAGACAGACAGACAGACAGACAGACAGACAGACACACAGACAGACACACAGACACACAGACACACCGACAGACACATGCAGACAGACAGACAGACAGACAGACAGACAGACGGAGACAGACAGACAGACAGACAGGGAGACAGACAGACACACGCAGACACACGCAGACACAGAGACAGACAGACAGACACAGAGACAGACAGACAGACAGACAGGGAGACAGACACAGAGACAGACAGACAGACAGCGAGACAGACAGACAGGCAGACAGACAGACAGACAGGGAGGCAGACGTGGAGTCTAAAACAGGATCACTGCGTCGGGGCAGTAGACATTCCGATCATAACACACGCTCCGATCCCAGCTCCTGCCCCATCCTTAACCGAGATTATCCTTCTGTTTGGTCCTTCGTGTCCTCTGTGCAGGGTCCAAGAGAAGCTCTGATTACCCCCTGTCCTGTCTGCCTGAGGGTAGGGGGGGACGAGATGGGAAGTGATGGTATGGGGTCTGAGACATCATTCATCAAACAAACAGATGCCCTCAATGTGCTACAGTAACAGTTAGTTACTCTCACATCATCATTACACATCAGCAGTTTTTTTTGTCGTTGTGTTTCCCTCAGTAACTGCCAGCAGCCAATCACTTACAATCTTTTTTTCTTGCTTTCTTTTTTTGTTTATTTTATTTTGATACTCCAGCATCCTGGAGTCGCCTCTTCACTGTTGACGTTGAGACTGGTGTTTTGCGGGTACTATTTAATGAAGCTGTCAGTTGAGAACTTGTGAGGCGTCTGTTTCTCAAACTAAAACACTCTAATGTACTTGTTCTCTTGCTTAGTTGTGCACCGGGGCCTCCCACTCCTCTTTCTATTCTGGTTAGAGACAGTTTGTGCTGTTCTGTGAAGGGAATAGTACACAGCGTTGTACGAGATCTTCAGTTTCTTGGCAATTTCTCACATGGAATAACCTTCATTTCTCAGAACAAGAATAGACTGACGAGTTTCAGAAGAAAGTTATTTGTTTCTGGCCATTTTGAGCCTGCAATCGAACCCACAGATGCTGATGCTTCAGATACTCAACTAGTCTAAAGAAAGACAGTTTCATTGCTTCTTTAATCAGAACAATATATATGTATATACAGTGCCTTGCGAAAGTATTCGGCCCCCTTGAACTTTGCGACCTTTTGCCACATTTCAGGCTTCAAACATAAAGATATAAAACTGTATTTGTTTGTGAAGAATCAACCACAAGTGGGACACAATCATGAAGTGGAACGACATTTATTGGATATTTCAAACTTTTTTAACAAATCAAAAACTGAAAAATTGGGCGTGCAAAATTATTCAGCCCCTTTACTTTCAGTGCAGCAAACTCTCTCCAGAAGTTCAGTGAGGATCTCTGAATGATCCAATGTTGACCTAAATGACTAATGATGATAAATACAATCCACCTGTGTGTAATCAAGTCTCCGTATAAATGCACCTGCACTGTGATAGTCTCAGAGGTCCGTTAAAAGCGCAGAGAGCATCATGAAGAACAAGGAACACACCAGGCAAGTCCGAGATACTGTTGTGAAAAAGTTTAAAGCCAGATTTGGATACAAAAAGATTTCCCAAGCTTTAAACATCCCAAGGAGCACTGTGCAAGCGATAATATTGAAATGGAAGGAGTATCAGACCACTGCAAATCTACCAAGACCTGGCCATCCCTCTAAACTTTCAGCTCATACAAGGAGAAGACTGATCAGAGATGCAGCCAAGAGGCCCATGATCACTCTGGATGAACTGCAGAGATCTACAGCTGAGGTGGGAGACTCTGTCCATAGGACAACAATCAGTCGTATATTGCACAAATCTGGCCTTTATGGAAGAGTGGCAAGAAGAAAGCCATTTCTTAAAGATATCCATAAAAAGTGTTGTTTAAAGTTTGTCACAAGCCACCTGGGAGACACACCAAACATGTGGAAGAAGGTGCTCTGGTCAGATGAAACCAAAATTGAACTTTTTGGCAACAATGCAAAATGTTATGTTTGGCGTAAAAGCAACACAGCTCATCACCCTGAACACACCATCCCCACTGTCAAACATGGTGGTGGCAGCATCATGGTTTGGGCCTGCTTTTCTTCAGCAGGGACAGGGAAGATGGTTAAAATTGATGGGAAGATGGATGGAGCCAAATTCAGGACCATTCTGGAAGAACCTGATGGAGTCTGCAAAAGACCTGAGACTGGGACGGAGATTTGTCTTCCAACAAGACAATGATCCAAAACATAAAGCAAAATCTACAATGGAATGGTTCAAAAATAAACATATCCAGGTGTTAGAATGGCCAAGTCAAAGTCCAGACCTGAATCCAATCGAGAACCTGTGGAAAGAACTGAAAACTGCTGTTCACAAATGCTCTCCATCCAACCTCACTGAGCTCGAGCTGTTTTGCAAGGAGGAATGGGAAAAAATGTCAGTCTCTCGATGTGCAAAACTGATAGAGACATACCCCAAGCGACTTACAGCTGTAATCGCAGCAAAAGGTGGCGCTACAAAGTATTAACTTAAGGGGGCTGAATAATTTTGCACGCCCAATTTTTCAGTTTTTGATTTGTTAAAAAAGTTTTAAATATCCAATAAATGTCGTTCCACTTCATGATTGTGTCCCACTTGTTGTTGATTCTTCACAAAAAAATACAGTTTTATATCTTTATGTTTGAAGCCTGAAATGTGGCAAAAGGTCGCAAAGTTCAAGGGGGCCGAATACTTTCGCAAGGCACTGTATATATATTTTTTATCACTTACCATCTCTATACCTAAATATTATCATTATGTTTTTTTCAGTTTACATACCTTATTTTTTTGCTCTACAAGGTTACTAGCTCTGTCACATCCGCATGCAGTGTGTGGCCCGTTGAAAGACAAACACACCCTGAAGTACAGTTCTGGGTAAATATCCGCTGAACTGAAAAGGCCACTTTGCTTTTTTCTACCTGCCTGCAGACTTCTCTCTCCCTCTGTCTCTCTCTTTCTCGCTCTCTCTGTCTCTCTCTCTCTGTCTCTCTCTTCTCTCTCTCTCTCCCTCTGTCTCTCTCTCCCTCTTTATCTCGCTCTCTCTGTCTCTCTCTCCCTCTCTCTCTCTCTCTCCCTCTGTCTCTCTCTCTCCCTCTGTCTCTCTCTCTCCCTCTTTATCTCGCTCTCTCTGTCTCTCTCTCTCTCTCTCTCCCTCTGTCTCTCTCTCTCTCTCTCTCCCTCTGTCTCTCTCTCTCTCTGTCTCTCTCTCTCTCTCTCTCTCTCTCTCTCTCTCTCGCTCTCTCTGGCTCTCTCAGTCTCTCTCTCTCTCTCTCACTCTCTCTGTCTCTCTCTCTCTCTCTCGCGCTCTCACTCTCTCTGTCTCTCTCTCTGTCTCTCTCTCTCACGTGACCCTTTCACCTTGTAATTGGTTCCTAATTTAGTGATACTGTACTTTCATTTATTCACTCTGTTTTCAAGTTTCCTCATTAACAATCAATACTCCCCTTTAACCCACAGACTGCCACAGTGCTCCTTCTACCTCGTTACTAATGATTTCTGTCCCCATTAAGAAACGTAACGGACACTGGATCGAAGAAAATGTCTGGGGAAAAAGTGAGTTCAGTAAAGAGAAAGACAGAGATGTTCTGCCTGTCTGCTGCCTCTTACAGTCTAGAGGTGAAACTGTGCCCATAAAAAGCCACGGCCTCTGGGCAGAGGCAAAAGAAAACACTCACATACGTCATGTTACACTGGAAACCAACCTGATTCAATCAACCTTCTCATTTCTACTCCAAAAATACAGTATACTTCTTTGGGGACCAAAAGCTGTGTTCTGTAGCTTTTGATGAAGTGTCTAATATTAAGTATATCTGATACAAAAGGGAGGAAACTATGAAGATGATTTATACAATAAAGTGTCTATGAAAAGAAGCAGACCATTCTCTCTGTCCCCCATATCCTCTCTTTAATAATCCTGTATCATATACTATTATCTCTGTCCCCCATATCCTCTCCTTAATAATCCTGTATAATATACTATCTTCTCCTTAATAATCCTGTATAATATACTATCCTCTCCTTAATAATCCTGTATAATATACTATCCTCTCCTTAATAATCCTGTATAATATACTATCCTCTCCTTAATAATCCTGTATAATATACTATCCTCTCCTTAATAATCCTGTATAATATACTATCCTCTCCTTAATAATCCTATATAATATACTATCCTCTCCTTAATAATCCTGTATAATATACTATCCTCTCCTTAATAATCCTGTATAATATACTATCCTCTCTTTAATAATCCTGTATCATATACTATTATCTCTGTCCCCCATATCCTCTCCTTAATAATCCTGTATAATATACTATCCTCTCCTTAATAATCCTGTATAATATACTATCCTCTCCTTAATAATCCTGTATAATATACTATCCTCTCTTTAATAATCCTGTATCATATACTATTATCTCTGTCCCCCATATCCTCTCCTTAATAATCCTGTATAATATACTATCCTCTCCTTAATAATCCTGTATAATATACTATCCTCTCCTTAATAATCCTGTATAATATACTATCCTCTCCTTAATAATCCTGTATAATATACTATCCTATCTTTAATAATCCTGTATAATATACTATTCTCTCTGTCCCCCATATCCTCTCCTTAATAATCCTGTATAATATACTATTCTCTCTGTCCCCCATATCCTCTCCTTAATAATCCTGTATAATATACTATTCTCTCTGTCCCCCATATCCTCTCCTTAATAGTCCTGTATAATATACTATCCTCTCCTCAATAATCCTGTATAATATACTATCCTCTCCTTAATAATCCTGTATAATATACTATCCTCTCCTTAATAATCCTGTATAATATACTATCCTATCTTTAATAATCCTGTATAATATACTATTCTCTCTGTCCCCCATATCCTCTCCTTAATAATCCTATATAATATACTATCCTCTCCTTAATAATCCTGTATAATATACTATCCTCTCCTTAATAATCCTGTATAATATACTATCCTCTCCTTAATAATCCTGTATAATATACTATCCTCTCCTTAATAATCATGTATAATATACTATCCTCTCTGTCCCCCATATCCTCTCCTTAATAATCCTGTATAATATACTATCCTCTCCTTAATAATCCTGTATAATATACTATCCTCTCCTTAATAATCCTGTATAATATACTATCCTCTCCTTAATAATCCTGTATATTATACTATCCTCTCCTTAATAATCCTGTATAATATACTATCCTCTCCTTAATAATCCTGTATAATATACTATCCTCTCCTTAATAATCCTGTATAATATACTATCCTCTCCTTAATAATCCTGTATAATATACTATCCTCTCCTTAATAATCCTGTATAATATACTATCCTCTCCTTAATAATCCTGTATAATATACTATCCTATCTTTAATAATCCTGTATAATATACTATCCTCTCCTTAATGATCCTGTATAATATACTATCCTCTCCTTAATAATCCTGTATAATATACTATCCTATCTTTAATAATCCTGTATAATATACTATTCTCTCCTTAATAATCCTGTATAATATACTATCCTCTCCTTAATGATCCTGTATAATATACTATCCTCTCCTTAATAATCCTGTATAATATACTATCCTCTCCTTAATAATCCTGTATAATATACTATCCTCTCCTTAATAATCCTGTATAATATACTATCCTCTCCTTAATAATCCTGTATAATATACTATCCTCTCCTTAATAATCCTGTATAATATACTATCCTCTCCTTAATAATCCTGTATAATATACTATCCTCTCCTTAATAATCCTGTATAATATACTATCCTCTCCTTAATAATCCTGTATAATATACTATCCTCTCCTTAATAATCCTGTATAATATACTATCCTCTCCTTAATAATCCTGTATAATATACTATCCTCTCCTTAATAATCCTGTATAATATACTATCCTCTCTTTAATAATCCTGTATAATATACTATCCTCTCCTTAATAATCCTGTATAATATACTATCCTCTCCTTAATAATCCTGTATAATATACTATCCTCTCCTTAATAATCCTGTATAATATACTATCCTCTCCTCAATAATCCTGTATAATATACTATCCTCTCTTTAACAATCCTGTATAATATACTATCCTCTCCTTAATAATCCTGTATAATATACTATCCTCTCCTTAATAATCCTGTATAATATACTATCCTCTCCTTAATAATCCTGTATAATATACTATCCTCTCCTTAATAATCCTGTATAATATACTATCCTCTCCTTAATAATCCTGTATAATATACTATCCTCTCCTTCATAATCCTGTATAATATACTATCCTCTCCTTAATAATCCTGTATAATATACTATCCTCTCCTTAATAATCCTGTATAATATACTATCCTCTCCTTAATAATCCTGTATAATATACTATCCTCTCCTTAATAATCCTGTATAATATACTATCCTCTCCTTAATAATCCTGTATAATATACTATTCTCTCCTTAATAATCCTGTATAATATACTATCCTCTCCTTAATAATCCTGTATAATATACTATCCTCTCCTTAATAATCCTGTATAATATACTATCCTCTCTTTAATAATCCTGTATAATATACTATCCTCTCCTTAATAATCCTGTATAATATACTATCCTATCTTTAACAATCTTGTATAATATACTATCCTCTCCTTAATAATCCTGTATAATATACTATCCTCTCCTTAATAATCCTGTATAATATACTATCCTCTCCTTAATAATCCTGTATAATATACTATCCTCTCCTTAATAATCCTGTATAATATACTATCCTCTCCTTAATAATCCTGTATAATATACTATTCTCTCTGTCCCCCATATCCTCTCCTTAATAATCCTGTATAATATACTATCCTCTCCTTAATAATCCTGTATAATATACTATCTTCTCCTTAATAATCCTGTATAATATACTATCCTCTCCTTAATAATCCTGTATAATATACTATCCTCTCCTTAATAATCCTGTATAATATACTATCTTCTCCTTAATAATCCTGTATAATATACTATCCTCTCCTTAATAATCCTGTATAATATACTATCCTCTCCTTAATAATCCTGTATAATATACTATCCTCTCCTTAATAATCCTGTATAATATACTATCCTATCTTTAATAATCCTGTATAATATACTATCCTATCTTTAATAATCCTGTATAATATACTATCCTCTCTTTAATAATCCTGTATAATATACTATTCTCTCTGTCCCCCATATCCTCTCCTTAATAATCCTGTATAATATACTATCCTCTCCTTAATAATCCTGTATAATATACTATCCTCTCCTTAATAATCCTGTATAATATACTATCCTCTCCTTAATAATCCTGTATAATATACTATCCTCTCCTTAATAATCCTGTATAATATACTATCCTCTCCTTAATAATCCTGTATAATATACTATCCTCTCCTTAATAATCCTGTATAATATACTATCCTCTCCTTAATAATCCTGTATAATATACTATCCTCTCCTTAATAATCCTGTATAATATACTATCCTCTCCTTAATAATCCTGTATAATATACTATCCTATCTTTAATAATCCTGTATAATATACTATCCTCTCCTTAATAATCCTGTATAATATACTATCCTCTCTTTAATAATCCTGTATAATATACTATCCTCTCCTTAATAATCCTGTATAATATACTATCCTCTCCTTAATAATCATGTATAATATACTATCCTCTCCTTAATAATCCTGTATAATATACTATCCTCTCCTTAATAATCCTGTATAATATACTATTCTCTCTGTCCCCCATATCCTCTCCTTAATAATCCTGTATAATATACTATCCTCTCCTTAATAATCCTGTATAATATACTATCCTCTCCTTAATAATCCTGTATAATATACTATCCTATCTTTAATAATCCTGTATAATATACTATCCTCTCCTTAATGATCCTGTATAATATACTATCCTCTCCTTAATAATCCTGTATAATATACTATCCTCTCCTTAATAATCCTGTATAATATACTATCCTCTCCTTAATAATCCTGTATAATATACTATCCTCTCTTTAATAATCCTGTATAATATACTATCCTCTCCTTAATGATCCTGTATAATATACTATCCTCTCCTTAATAATCCTGTATAATATACTATCCTCTCCTTAATAATCATGTATAATATACTATCCTCTCCTTAATAATCCTGTATAATATACTATCCTCTCCTTAATAATCCTGTATAATATACTATCCTCTCCTTAATAATCCTGTATAATATACTATCCTCTCCTTAATAATCCTGTATAATATACTATCTTCTCCTTAATAATCCTGTATAATATACTATCCTCTCCTTAATAATCCTGTATAATATACTATCCTCTCCTTAATAATCCTGTATAATATACTATCCTCTCCTTAATAATCCTGTATAATATACTATCCTCTCCTTAATAATCCTGTATAATATACTATCCTCTCTTTAATAATCCTGTATAATATACTATCCTCTCCTTAATAATCCTGTATAATATACTATCCTATCTTTAATAATCCTATATAATATACTATCCTCTCCTTAATAATCCTGTATAATATACTATCCTCTCTTTAATAATCCTGTATAATATACTATCCTCTCCTTAATGATCCTGTATAATATACTATCCTCTCCTTAATAATCCTGTATAATATACTATCCTCTCTTTAATAATCCTGTATAATATACTATCCTCTCCTTAATGATCCTGTATAATATACTATCCTCTCCTTAATAATCCTGTATAATATACTATCCTCTCCTTAATAATCCTGTATAATATACTATCCTCTCCTTAATAATCCTGTATAATATACTATCCTCTCCTTAATAATCCTGTATAATATACTATCCTATCTGTCCCCCATATCCTCTCCTTAATAATCCTATATAATATACTATCCTCTCCTTAATAATCCTGTATAATATACTATCCTCTCCTTAATGATCCTGTATTATATACTATCCTCTCCTTAATAATCCTGTATAATATACTATCCTCTCCTTAATAATCCTGTATAATATACTATCCTATCTTTAATAATCCTATATAATATACTATCCTCTCCTTAATAATCCTGTATAATATACTATCCTATCTTTAATAATCCTGTATAATATACTATCCTCTCCTTAATGATCCTGTATAATATACTATCCTCTCCTTAATAATCCTGTATAATATACTATCCTCTCCTTAATAATCCTGTATAATATACTATCCTCTCCTTAATAATCCTGTATAATATACTATCCTCTCCTTAATAATCCTGTATAATATACTATCCTCTCCTTAATAATCCTGTATAATATACTATCCTCTCCTTAATAATCCTGTATAATATACTATCCTATCTTTAATAATCCTGTATAATATACTATCCTATCTTTAATAATCCTGTATAATATACTATCCTCTCTGTCCCCCATATCCTCTCCTTAATAATCCTGTATAATATACTATCCTCTCCTTAATAATCCTGTATAATATACTATCCTCTCCTTAATAATCCTGTATAATATACTATCCTCTCCTTAATAATCCTGTATAATATACTATCCTCTCCTTAATAATCCTGTATAATATACTATCCTCTCCTTAATAATCCTGTATAATATACTATCCTCTCTTTAATAATCCTGTATAATATACTATCCTCTCCTTAATAATCCTGTATAATATACTATCCTATCTTTAATAATCCTATATAATATACTATCCTCTCCTTAATAATCCTGTATAATATACTATCCTCTCTTTAATAATCCTGTATAATGTACTATCCTCTCCTTAATGATCCTGTATAATATACTATCCTCTCCTTAATAATCCTGTATAATATACTATCCTCTCTTTAATAATCCTGTATAATATACTATCCTCTCCTTAATGATCCTGTATAATATACTATCCTCTCCTTAATAATCCTGTATAATATACTATCCTCTCTTTAATAATCCTGTATAATATACTATCCTCTCCTTAATAATCCTGTATAATATACTATCCTCTCCTTAATGATCCTGTATAATATACTATCCTCTCCTTAATAATCCTGTATAATATACTATCCTCTCTTTAATAATCCTGTATAATATACTATCCTCTCCTTAATGATCCTGTATAATATACTATCCTCTCCTTAATAATCCTGTATAATATACTATCCTCTCCTTAATGATCCTGTATAATATACTATCCTCTCCTTAATGATCCTGTATAATATACTATCCTCTCCTTAATAATCCTGTATAATATACTATCCTCTCCTTAATAATCCTGTATAATATACTATCCTCTCCTTAATAATCCTGTATAATATACTATCCTATCTGTCCCCCATATCCTCTCCTTAATAATCCTATATAATATACTATCCTCTCCTTAATAATCCTGTATAATATACTATCCTCTCCTTAATGATCCTGTATAATATACTATCCTCTCTTTAATAATCCTGTATAATATACTATCCTCTCCTTAATAATCCTGTATAATATACTATCCTCTCCTTAATAATCCTGTATAATATACTATCCTCTCCTTAATAATCCTGTATAATATACTATCCTCTCCTTAATAATCCTGTATAATATACTATCCTCTCCTTAATAATCCTGTATAATATACTATCCTCTCCTTAATAATCCTATATAATATACTATCCTCTCCTTAATAATCCTGTATAATATACTATCCTCTCCTTAATAATCCTGTATAATATACTATCCTATCTTTAATAATCCTGTATAATATACTATCCTCTCCTTAATAATCCTGTATAATATACTATCCTCTCCTTAATAATCCTGTATAATATACTATCCTCTCCTTAATAATCCTGTATAATATACTATCCTATCTTTAATAATCCTGTATAATATACTATCCTCTCCTTAATAATCCTGTATAATATACTATCCTCTCTTTAATAATCCTGTATAATATACTATCCTCTCCTTAATAATCCTGTATAATATACTATCCTCTCCTTAATAATCCTGTATAATATACTATCCTCTCCTTAATAATCCTGTATAATATACTATCCTCTCCTTAATAATCCTGTATAATATACTATTCTCTCTGTCCCCCATATCCTCTCCTTAACAATCCTGTATAATATACTATCCTCTCCTTAATAATCCTGTATAATATACTATCCTCTCCTTAATAATCCTGTATAATATACTATCCTATCTTTAATAATCCTGTATAATATACTATCCTCTCCTTAATGATCCTGTATAATATACTATCCTCTCCTTAATAATCCTGTATAATATACTATCCTCTCCTTAATAATCCTGTATAATATACTATCCTCTCCTTAATAATCCTGTATAATATACTATCCTCTCTTTAATGATCCTGTATAATATACTATCCTCTCCTTAATGATCCTGTATAATATACTATCCTCTCCTTAATAATCCTGTATAATATACTATCCTCTCCTTAATAATCATGTATAATATACTATCCTCTCCTTAATAATCCTGTATAATATACTATCCTATCCTTAATAATCCTGTATAATATACTATCCTCTCCTTAATAATCCTGTATAATATACTATCCTCTCCTTAATAATCCTGTATAATATACTATCTTCTCCTTAATAATCCTGTATAATATACTATCCTCTCCTTAATAATCCTGTATAATATACTATCCTCTCCTTAATAATCCTGTATAATATACTATCCTCAACTTAATAATCATGTATAATATACTATCCTCTCCTTAATAATCCTGTATAATATACTATCCTCTCTTTAATAATCCTGTATAATATACTATCCTCTCCTTAATAATCCTGTATAATATACTATCCTATCTTTAATAATCCTATATAATATACTATCCTCTCCTTAATAATCCTGTATAATATACTATCCTCTCTTTAATAATCCTGTATAATATACTATCCTCTCCTTAATGATCCTGTATAATATACTATCCTCTCCTTAATAATCCTGTATAATATACTATCCTCTCCTTAATAATCCTGTATAATATACTATCCTCTCCTTAATAATCCTGTATAATATACTATCCTCTCCTTAATAATCCTGTATAATATACTATCCTATCTGTCCCCCATATCCTCTCCTTAATAATCCTATATAATATACTATCCTCTCCTTAATAATCCTGTATAATATACTATCCTCTCCTTAATGATCCTGTATAATATACTATCCTCTCCTTAATAATCCTGTATAATATACTATCCTCTCCTTAATAATCCTGTATAATATACTATCCTATCTTTAATAATCCTATATAATATACTATCCTCTCCTTAATAATCCTGTATAATATACTATCCTATCTTTAATAATCCTGTATAATATACTATCCTCTCCTTAATGATCCTGTATAATATACTATCCTCTCCTTAATAATCCTGTATAATATACTATCCTCTCCTTAATAATCCTGTATAATATACTATCCTCTCCTTAATAATCCTGTATAATATACTATCCTCTCTTTAATAATCCTGTATAATATACTATCCTCTCCTTAATGATCCTGTATAATATACTATCCTCTCCTTAATAATCCTGTATAATATACTATCCTCTCCTTAATAATCATGTATAATATACTATCCTCTCCTTAATAATCCTGTATAATATACTATCCTATCCTTAATAATCCTGTATAATATACTATCCTCTCCTTAATAATCCTGTATAATATACTATCCTCTCCTTAATAATCCTGTATAATATACTATCTTCTCCTTAATAATCCTGTATAATATACTATCCTCTCCTTAATAATCCTGTATAATATACTATCCTCTCCTTAATAATCCTGTATAATATACTATCCTCTCCTTAATAATCCTGTATAATATACTATCCTCTACTTAATAATCCTGTATAATATACTATCCTCTCTTTAATAATCCTGTATAATATACTATCCTCTCCTTAATAATCCTGTATAATATACTATCCTATCTTTAATAATCCTATATAATATACTATCCTCTCCTTAATAATCCTGTATAATATACTATCCTCTCTTTAATAATCCTGTATAATATACTATCCTCTCCTTAATGATCCTGTATAATATACTATCCTCTCCTTAATAATCCTGTATAATATACTATCCTCTCCTTAATAATCCTGTATAATATACTATCCTCTCCTTAATAATCCTGTATAATATACTATCCTCTCCTTAATAATCCTGTATAATATACTATCCTATCTGTCCCCCATATCCTCTCCTTAATAATCCTATATAATATACTATCCTCTCCTTAATAATCCTGTATAATATACTATCCTCTCCTTAATGATCCTGTATAATATACTATCCTCTCCTTAATAATCCTGTATAATATACTATCCTCTCCTTAATAATCCTGTATAATATACTATCCTATCTTTAATAATCCTATATAATATACTATCCTCTCCTTAATAATCCTGTATAATATACTATCCTATCTTTAATAATCCTGTATAATATACTATCCTCTCCTTAATGATCCTGTATAATATACTATCCTCTCCTTAATAATCCTGTATAATATACTATCCTCTCCTTAATAATCCTGTATAATATACTATCCTCTCCTTAATAATCCTGTATAATATACTATCCTCTCTTTAATAATCCTGTATAATATACTATCCTCTCCTTAATGATCCTGTATAATATACTATCCTCTCCTTAATAATCCTGTATAATATACTATCCTCTCCTTAATAATCATGTATAATATACTATCCTCTCCTTAATAATCCTGTATAATATACTATCCTCTCCTTAATAATCCTGTATAATATACTATCCTCTCCTTAATAATCCTGTATAATATACTATCCTCTCCTTAATAATCCTGTATAATATACTATCCTCTCTTTAATAATCCTGTATAATATACTATCCTCTCCTTAATAATCCTGTATAATATACTATCCTATCTTTAATAATCCTATATAATATACTATCCTCTCCTTAATAATCCTGTATAATATACTATCCTCTCCTTAATAATCCTGTATAATATACTATCCTCTCTTTAATAATCCTGTATAATATACTATCCTCTCCTTAATAATCCTGTATAATATACTATCCTCTCCTTAATGATCCTGTATAATATACTATCCTCTCCTTAATAATCCTGTATAATATACTATCCTCTCTTTAATAATCCTGTATAATATACTATCCTCTCCTTAATGATCCTGTATAATATACTATCCTCTCCTTAATAATCCTGTATAATATACTATCCTCTCCTTAATGATCCTGTATAATATACTATCCTCTCCTTAATGATCCTGTATAATATACTATCCTCTCCTTAATAATCCTGTATAATATACTATCCTCTCCTTAATAATCCTGTATAATATACTATCCTCTCCTTAATAATCCTGTATAATATACTATCCTATCTGTCCCCCATATCCTCTCCTTAATAATCCTATATAATATACTATCCTCTCCTTAATAATCCTGTATAATATACTATCCTCTCCTTAATGATCCTGTATAATATATTATCCTCTCCTTAATAATCCTGTATAATATACTATCCTCTCCTTAATAATCCTGTATAATATACTATCCTCTCCTTAATAATCCTGTATAATATACTATCCTCTCTTTAATAATCCTGTATAATATACTATTCTCTCCTTAATAATCCTGTATAATATACTATTCTCTCCTTAATAATCCTGTATAATATACTATCCTCTCTTTAATAATCCTGTATAATATACTATCCTCTCCTTAATAATCCTGTATAATATACTATCCTCTCTTTAATAATCCTGTATAATATACTATCCTCTCCTTAATAATCCTGTATAATATACTATCCTCTCCTTAATAATCCTGTATAATATACTATCCTCTCTTTAATAATCCTGTATAATATACTATCCTCTCCTTAATAATCCTGTATAATATACTATCCTCTCCTTAATAATCCTGTATAATATACTATCCTCTCCTTAATAATCCTGTATAATATACTATCCTCTCCTTAATAATCCTGTATAATATACTATCCTCTCCTTAATAATCCTGTATAATATACTATCCTCTCCTTAATAATCCTGTATAATATACTATCCTCTCCTTAATAATCCTGTATAATATACTATCCTCTCCTTAATAATCCTGTATAATATACTATCCTCTCCTTAATAATCCTGTATAATATACTATCCTCTCCTTAATAATCCTGTATAATATACTATCCTCTCCTTAATAATCCTGTATAATATACTATCCTCTCCTTAATAATCCTGTATAATATACTATCCTCTCCTTAATAATCCTGTATAATATACTATCCTCTCCTTAATAATCCTGTATAATATACTATCCTCTCCTTAATAATCCTGTATAATATACTATCCTCTCCTTAATAATCCTGTATAATATACTATCCTCTCCTTAATAATCCTGTATAATATACTATCCTCTCCTTAATAATCCTGTATAATATACTATCCTCTCCTTAATAATCCTATATAATATACTATCCTCTCCTTAATAATCCTATATAATATACTATCCTCTCCTTAATAATCCTGTATAATATACTATCCTCTCCTTAATAATCCTGTATAATATACTATCCTCTCTTTAATAATCCTGTATAATATACTATCCTCTCCTTAATAATCATGTATAATATACTATCCTCTCCTCAATAATCCTGTATAATATACTATCCTCTCCTCAATAATCCTGTATAATATACTATCCTCTCCTTAATAATCCTGTATAATATACTATCCTCTCCTTAATAATCCTGTATAATATACTATCCTCTCCTTAATAATCCTGTATAATATACTATCCTCTCCTTAATAATCCTGTATAATATACTATCCTCTCCTTAATAATCCTGTATAATATACTATCCTCTCCTTAATAATCCTGTATAATATACTATCCTCTCCTTAATAATCCTGTATAATATACTATCCTATCTTTAATAATCCTATATAATATACTATCCTCTCCTTAATAATCCTGTATAATATACTACCCTCTCCTTAATAATCCTGTATAATATACTATCCTATCTTTAATAATCCTGTATAATATACTATCCTCTCCTTAATAATCCTGTATAATATACTATCCTCTCCTTAATAATCCTGTATAATATACTATCCTCTCCTTAATAATCCTGTATAATATACTATCCTCTCCTTAATAATACTGTATAATATACTATTATCTCCTTAATAATCCTGTATAATATACTATCCTCTCCTTAATAATCCTGTATAATATACTATCCTCTCCTTAATAATCCTGTATAATATACTATCCTCTCCTTAATAATCCTGTATAATATACTATCCTCTCCTTAATAATCCTGTATAATATACTATCCTCTCCTTAATAATCCTGTATAATATACTATCCTCTCTTTAATAATCCTGTATAATATACTATCCTCTCCTTAATAATCCTGTATAATATACAATCCTCTCCTTAATAATCCTGTATAATATACTATCCTATCTTTAATAATCCTGTATAATATACTATCCTCTCCTTAATAATCCTGTATAATATACTATCCTCTCCTTAATAATCCTGTATAATATACTATCCTCTCCTTAATAATCCTGTATAATATACTATCCTCTCCTTAATAATCCTGTATAATATACTATTCTCTCCTTAATAATCCTGTATAATATACTATCCTCTCCTTAATAATCCTGTATAATATACTATCCTCTCCTTAATAATCCTGTATAATATACTATCCTCTCCTTAATAATCCTGTATAATATACTATCCTCTCCTTAATAATCCTGTATAATATACTATCCTCTCCTTAATAATCCTGTATAATATACTATCCTCTCCTTAATAATCCTGTATAATATACTATCCTCTCCTTAATAATCCTGTATAATATACTATCCTCTCTTTAATAATCCTGTATAATATACTATCCTCTCCTTAATAATCCTGTATAATATACTATCCTCTCCTTAATAATCCTGTATAATATACTATCCTCTCTTTAATAATCCTGTATAATATACTATCCTATCTTTAATAATCCTGTATAATATACTATCCTCTCTTTAATAATCCTGTATAATATACTATCCTATCTTTAATAATCCTGTATAATATACTATCCTCTCTGTCCCCCATATCCTCTCCTTAATAATCCTGTATAATATACTATCCTATCTTTAATAATCCTGTATAATATACTATCCTCTCTGTCCCCCATATCCTCTCCTTAATAATCCTGTATAATATACTATCCTCTCCTTAATGATCCTGTATAATATACTATCCTCTCCTTAATAATCCTGTATAATATACTATCCTCTCCTTAATAATCCTGTATAATATACTATCCTCTCCTTAATAATCCTGTATAATATACTATCCTCTCCTTAATAATCCTGTATAATATACTATCCTCTCCTTAATAATCCTGTATAATATACTATCCTCTCTGTCCCCCATATCCTCTCCTTAATAATCCTGTATAATATACTATCCTCTCCTTAATAATCCTGTATAATATACTATCCTCTCCTTAATAATCCTGTATAATATACTATCCTCTCCTTAATAATCCTGTATAATATACTATCCTCTCCTTAATAATCCTGTATAATATACTATCCTCTCCTTAATAATCCTGTATAATATACTATCCTCTCCTTAATAATCCTATATAATATACTATCCTCTCTTTAATAATCCTGTATAATATACTATCCTCTCCTTAATAATCCTGTATAATATACTATCCTCTCCTTAATAACCCTGTATAATATACTATCCTCTCCTTAATAATCCTGTATAATATACTATCCTCTCCTTAATAATCCTGTATAATATACTATCCTCTCCTTAATAATCCTGTATAATATACTATCCTCTCCTTAATAATCCTGTATAATATACTATCCTCTCCTTAATAATCCTGTATAATATACTATCCTCTCCTTAATAATCCTATATAATATACTATCCTCTCTTTAATAATCCTGTATAATATACTATCCTCTCCTTAATAATCCTGTATAATATACTATCCTCTCCTTAATAATCCTGTATAATATACTATCCTCTCCTTAATAATCCTGTATAATATACTATCCTCTCCTTAATAATCCTGTATAATATACTATCCTCTCCTTAATAATCCTGTATAATATACTATCCTCTCCTTAATAATCCTGTATAATATACTATCCTCTCCTTAATAATCCTGTATAATATACTATCCTCTCCTTAATAATCCTGTATAATATACTATCCTCTCCTTAATAATCCTGTATAATATACTATCCTCTCCTTAATAATCCTGTATAATATACTATCCTCTCCTTAATAATCCTATATAATATACTATCCTATCTTTAATAATCCTGTATAATATACTATCCTATATTTAATAATCCTGTATAATATAATATTCTCTCTGTCCCCCATATCCTCTCCTTAATAATCCTGTATAATATACTATCCTATCTTTAATAATCCAAAATATAGAACAGATCTGTGCCGCGGGTCTGGCTTTCTTGAAGGTGAAACTCTTTACTAGTATTCCCTTGTCTCTACCTCGCTCGCTTGTTGCTAATTTAGGCCAGCGCTCAGTCATGTGAACGGCCAATCTTTCCTGGGCACCAAGAGAGGAAGTCACAAGGTGAAGAGAAAAAAGAAACGAGTGTAAACATCCAGAACTGTCTGTACTGTTCCACGCAATGCCTGTTTGAAATATTATGCAGAAGAGAAGGCGACTAGGAGCGATACAGGCCAGAGGGGTAAGAGGAAAGACAGGAAAATGGAAAAAGAGAGGTGAGGGATGACAGATAGAAGGATACAGCAGGGGTATATGGGCAGTGGTGTAAAGTACTTAAGTAAAAAATACTTTAAAGTATTACTTAAGTAGTTTTTTGGGGGGTATCTGTACTTTAAAGGTAAAAGTGAAAGTCACCCAGTAAAATACTACTTGAGTAAAAGTCTAAAAGTATTTGGGTTTAATAAGCTATATTTACTTTTACTCAAGTATGACAATTGGGTACTTTTTCCACCACTGCATATGGGGGTCATTTCAAGTTTCCTATAGCATTCGTCTTATAGCATTATAGAGGGATATACATCCCAGCCTAGCCTCCTAGCATGTCTGGCTGTAGGTCTGGTTTCTACAAGGAGGTAGACAGATTCCCTCCAAAGGTCTCTCCCGTTCAGTAAGCATGAGGTACTAGGTGACATGTACTGCCGGGGGAGGGAGGGAAAGGGGAGGGAGGGAGGGAAAGGGGAGGGAGGGAGGGAGGGAAAGGGGGAGCGATATCCTTTTACAGTCTGGAAATAAAGCAAACCAGTGATGGTGGAGGAACTGTCTGTCTGTCTGTCTGCCTGCCTGCCTGCCTGCCTGCCTGCCTGCCTGTCTGTGTCTGTCCCATCTGTCTATCCTGTCTGTCCCGTCTGTCTGTCATTTATGTCTGTCCCGCCTGTCTGTCCCGTCTCTCTGTCTGTCTGTCTGCCAGTTTTACATGCTTTGGGAATTTGCTCTTGGGATTTGTGGTGCATCGCCCCTGACCTAACCTGTCTAATCATTAAAGGTGCATCACCCCTGACCTGCCTAATCATTAAAGGTGCATCACCCCTGCCATTACCTGTCTAATCATTAAAGGTGCATCACCCCTGACCTGCCTAATCATTAAAGGTGCATCGCCCCTGACCTGTCTAATCATTAAAGGTGCATCGCCCCTGCCATTACCTGTCTAATCATTAAAGGTGCATCACCCCTGACCTGTCCTGTCTAATCATTAAAGGTGCATCACCCCTGACCTGTCTAATCATTAAAGGTGCATCACCCCTGCCATTACCTGTCTAATCATTAAAGGTGCATCACCCCTGCCATTACCTGTCTAATCATTAAAGGTGCATCGCCCCTGACCTGTCTAATCATTAAAGGTGCATCACTCCTGCCATTACCTGTCTAATCATTAAAGCTGCATCACTCCTGCCATTACCTGTCTAATCATTAAAGGTGCATCGCCCCTGACCCGTCTAATCATTAAAGGTGCATCACTCCTGCCATTACCTGTCTAATCATTAAAGGTGCATCACTCCTGACCTGTCCTGTCTAATCATTAAAGGTGCATCACTCCTGCCATTACCTGTCTAATCATTAAAGGTGCATTGCCCCTGACCTGTCTAATCATTAAAGGTGCATCACCCCTGACATGTCTAATCATTAAAGGTGCATCACCCCTGACATGTCTAATCATTAAAGGTGCATCACCCCTGACCTGTCCTGTCTAATCATTAAAGGTGCATCACCCCTGACCTGTCTAATCATTAAAGGTGCATTGCCCCTGACCTGTCTAATCATTAAAGGTGCATCACTCCTGACATGTCTAATCATTAAAGGTGCATCACCCCTGACCTGTCCTGTCTAATCATTAAAGGTGCATCACCCCTGACCTGTCTAATCATTAAAGGTGCATCACTCCTGCCATTACCTGTCTAATCATTAAAGGTGCATCACCCCTGACCTGTCCTGTCTAATCATTAAAGGTGCATTACCCCTGACCTGTCTAATCATTAAAGGTGCATCACCCCTGCCATTACCTGTCTAATCATTAAAGGTGCATCACCCCTGCCATTACCTGTCTAATCATTAAAGGTGCATCGCCCCTGACCTGTCTAATCATTAAAGGTGCATCACCCCTGCCATTATCTGTCTAATCATTAAAGGTGCATCACCCCTGACCTGTCCTGTCTAATCATTAAAGGTGCATCGCCCCTGACCTGTCTAATCATTAAAGGTGCATCACCCCTGACCTGTCTAATCATTAAAGGTGCATCACTCCTGCCATTACCTGTCTAATCATTAAAGGTGCATCACCCCTGACCTGTCCTGTCTAATCATTAAAGGTGCATTGCCCCTGACCTGTCTAATCATTAAAGGTGCATCACCCCTGCCATTACCTGTCTAATCATTAAAGGTGCATCACTCCTGCCATTACCTGTCTAATCATTAAAGGTGCATCACCCCTGACCTGTCCTGTCTAATCATTAAAGGTGCATTGCCCCTGACCTGTCTAATCATTAAAGATACATCATCCCTGACCTGTCCTGTCTAATCATTAAAGGTGCATTGCCCCTGACCTGTCTAATCATTAAAGATACATCATCCCTGCCATTACCTGTCTAATCATTAAAGGTGCATTGCCCCTGACCTGTCTAATCATTAAAGGTGCATTGCCCCTGACCTGTCTAATCATTAAAGGTGCATCACCCCTGCCATTACCTGTCTAATCATTAAATGACTCTGAAAATAACACAGACATAACCCCTGTTCCCCCGAGACGTCAAACAGAAGCCTGTCAGTCACAAGAGTCACAACATTCTAAGAATGTCCTGATCCTGATCTGCTTGGGACGGGATGCCTAGGGGAGAGACAGCGAATGCTCCTGCCAACACATACACATACACACCAACATTGGATAGACAATATCGCTGACTTTTGTAACAAAACAAATTGTGGATGGAGACGAGCATGGAGACGAGACTGGCACAGTGTTACATAGCCTACACACAAGGGGAGGAAACAGAGAAGCAGAGAATGATTCAGTGTGACAGTGACAGGTCATGCTCACAGAGTGAATCATTCACTGACACACTACAACATACAACACTACTGTTCAAAAGTTTGAGGTCACTTAGAAATGTCCTTGTTTTTGAAAGAAAAACACATTTTTTGTCCATTAAAATAACATCAAATTAATCAGAAATACAGTGTAGACATTGTTAATGTTGTAAATGACTATTGTAGCTGGAAACGGCTGATTTTTAATGGAATATCTACATAGGCATACAGAGGCCCATTATCAGCAACCATCACTCCTGTGTTCCAATGGCATGTTGTGTTAGCTAATCATTTTAAAAGGCTAATTGATCATTAGAAAACCCTTTTGCAATTCTGTAAGCACAGCTGAAAACTGTTGTTCTGATTAAAGAAGCAATAAAACTGGCCTTCTTTAGACTAGTTGAGTATCTGGAGCATCAGCATGTGGGTTCGATTACAGGCTCAAAATGGCCAGAAACAAATCACTTTCTTCTGAAACTCGTCAGTCTATTCCTGTTCTGAGAAATGAAGGCTATTCCATGCGAGAAATTTCCAAGAAACTGAAGATCTCGTAGTTTGAGAAACACCGCAAAACACCAGTCTCAACGTCAACAGTGAAGAGGCGACTCCGGGATGCTGACCTTCTAGGCAGAGTTGCAAATAAAAAGCCATATCTCAGACTGGCCAATAAAAATAAAAGATTAAGGTGGGCAAAAGAACACAGACACTGGACAGAGGAATTCTGCCTAGATGGCCAGCATCCCAGAGTCACCTCTTCACTGTTGACGTTGAGTCATTTACAACATTAACAATGTCTACACTGTATTTCTGATCAATTCGATGTTATTTTAATTGACAAAAAAAAAATTGCTTTTCTTTCAAAAACAAGGACATTTCTAAGTGACTACAAACTTTTGAACAGTGGTGTATGTGCTAACTACACAGTCAGGCAAGAGTGAGAGAACAGAGAAACAGAGAGAGAGAATGATTCAGTAAGAAATGTGACAGGTTATGTTCACAGTGAGAAGTGACTACTCCTAATGTGCTGTATTTACAGCATGACATGACCTTTCAGACAACCTCACCTGTTCATCTTGTCACCCAGTAACCACTCCTTCCTTCCTTCCTTTCTTTCTTTCTTTCTTTCTTTCTTTCTTTCTCTCTCTCTCTCTTTCTCTCTCTCTCTTTCTCTCTCTCTGTCTCTCTTTTTCTCTCTCTGTCTCTCTTTTTCTCTTTCTTTCTCTTTCTTTCTCCT
Organism: Oncorhynchus mykiss; assembly: GCF_013265735.2. Classification (NCBI taxonomy): domain Eukaryota; kingdom Metazoa; phylum Chordata; class Actinopteri; order Salmoniformes; family Salmonidae; genus Oncorhynchus; species Oncorhynchus mykiss. The sequence goes on from NC_048566.1 coordinate 95,051,057, forward strand.
TCTCTCTCTCTAACCCTCACCTATTCATTTTAGCCTATCAGGCACTCTCATCATAATTTTGATTTCATTTGTTTTGATTTATTAGAATCCTCATTACCAAACATCAATGGCGACAGCTAGTCTTACTGGGGTCAAACACATTACAAAAAATTAATTCCAGACAAAATAATGTACAACTTACATAGATTTAAAAACATTAAAATGTAGTGTTTGTGTACATCTATCAGTTACACATACCTGTCAGTACATACACACAACAAGTAGGTCACATGGGGGAGAGGTGTTGTGCCGTGAGGCTTTGCTTTATTAGTTTTTTTTAAACCAGGCTTGCTGTTCACTTGCGCTATATGAGATAAAACTAGAGCCTGTAGGACTTGATTTGTGGAGTGTGGTGTCAAAAAAGCAGAGCATCTCTTTAATAGGGACAGATCTCTCCCCAACTTTACAACCATTTAATCTATATGTTTTGACCATGACAGTTTACAATCTAAGATAACACCAAGTAATTTAGTCTCCTCAACTTGTTCAACAGCCACACCGTTCATTCATTACCAGATTGAGCAGAGGTCTAGAATTTAGGGAATGATTTGTACCAAATACAATGCTCTTAGTTTGGGCTCTCGAGTGACGCAGCAGTCTAAGGCACTGCATCTCAGTGTTAGAGGTGTCATTACAGACACCCTGGTTCAAATCCAGGCTGTATCACAACTGGCTGTGATTGGGGGTCCCGTAGGGCGGCGCACAATTGGCCAAGCGTTGTCTGTGTTTGGCCGGTGTAGGCCGTCATTGTAAATAAGAATTTGTTCTTAACTGACTTATCCAGTTAAATTAAGGGTACATTGTTTTAGAGATGTTCTGGACCAGTTTATTACAGGCCACCCATTCCAAAACAGACTGCAACTCTTTGTTAAGGGTTTCAGTGACTTCATTAGCTGTGGTTGCTAATACGTATATGGTTGAATCATCAGCATACATTGACACACAAGAGTAGAGGGCCTTGAGAGCTGCCCTGCGGTACACCACACTTTACATGTTTGACATTAGAGAAGCTTCCATTAAGAAAACCCTCCACAATATGGCAGAGGTTGAAAAGCCAAAACACAAAGGTTTTCTCAACAACAGGTTATGGTCAATAATATCAAAGGCTGCACTGAAATCTAACAGTACAGCTTCAACAGTACAACAGTATCATCTATATGTGTTATGATACATCAAAGTCGTAGCTTATTCGTAACAGTGCAGATTAATTTATGCAAACACACACAGTGTATCTATCACCTCTTGCTGAAATCTCTATTTTTCTCTATTTCATCCCCTCTCTCTGTTGACGCTCTCTGGTGATGTCATCATGAGGTAAAGAACTGGCTCACAAATGGCTGATTATTGGGGTCAAGGGTCAGACGACCCCAGGTCCAGGGTTGTATACCTGACAACTGGCAGGTGGTGTGTGTGTGTTTTAAATGAGTGACAGTTGGTAATAAGCGGTGACAGGAATGCACTTGAAAGACACGCTGGCCTGTTAGTTAAATGGCTGCGGTCCAAACACTTAAAAGACACACCCTATCCCCTCAGCCCTCAAATTAAGTGAACACTTCTGATGACGTATCATGATGTCTGACGAGTATACACTTGCAGGGCAAGGGGCGAGGGATGAAGGAACGATTTTTAAATGTACCACCGTTGGCCGGAAATTCATCACTCGTTCATCCCACGATGATTGTATTTTCAGCCACCGGTAGCTTGTGGGTGCTTTATATGCGCTCCGTTCAATTATGATTGCATGTCTACTTATATTAAATATATCATTATTAATATACACCTGCTGTATGATAGCTAGCAAATGAATTAGCTAACTAACGTTAGCTTGCCTAGCTGGAACTTCTGAATAAATTTTTATTTCTACAATTTCCAACAGATAACCAAACCAAAACATATTGACTTTTTACGTAGTAGCAAAATTTCTAACTTATTTGCATTCGTTTTTGCTTAAACTTGTATGTTGACTTCTCCATTGATGTTGTTTAAAAGTTTTCGCTGACTTCTCTTAGCGGATGTGCAATCGTCGCAAATTGAATTATGGGGAGTTTCAGGCCGGAGAGAACATAATTGTACACTCGCAAAGCCGACTAAAAACCAGGGCTGAGGGGCTTACGTTGCAAACTTCACTTGCTTGGCTAATCATTTGGACCACCCTCCAAGATGGCGACGGGGATTCCCCCAAGGACATAAGGCGAGGGTAAGTGGACGAGGGTGTGTCTTTTAACTGTTTGGACCACAGCCACTGAAAACTTGTTTTTTAAAACAAAGACTTCAAATCAAATTCTAGTTGAGGTAATATGTACATGAAGGTAGAGTTATTAAAGTGACTATACATAGATAATAACAACAGAGAGTATCAGCAGTGTAAAAGAGGGGAGGGGCAACGAAAATAGTTTGGGTAGCTATTTGATTAGGTGTTCAAGAGTCTTTTGGGATAGAAGCTGTTTAGAAGCCTCTTGGACCTAGACTTGGCGCTCCGGTACCGCTTGCCGTGTGGTAGCAGAGAGAACAGTCTATGACTAGGGTGGCTGGAGTCTTTGACAATTTTTAGGGCCTTCCTCCATCACCGCCTGGCCCCAGTACTGGGCCGTTTGCACTACCCTCTGTAGTGCCTGGCGGTCGGAGGCCGAGCAGTTGCCATACCAGGCAGTGATGCAACCAGTCAGGATGCTCTTGATGATGCAGCTGTAGAACCTTTTGTTGATGAGAATGGGAGCGTGTTCCATCCTATTTTTCCAGTAGTCTACAATCATCTCCTTTGTCTTGATCATGTTGAAGGAGCAGCTGTTATCCTTGCACCACATGACCAGGTCTCTGACCTCCTCCATATAGGCTGTCTCGTCATTGTCTGTGATCAGGCCTACCACTGTTGTCTCATCGGCAATCTCAATGATGGTGTTGAAGTCATGCCTGGTCGTGCACTCATGAGTGAACAGGGAGTACAGGAGGGGACTGAGCACGCACCCCTGAGGGGCCGCTGTGTTGAAGATCAGCATGGCGGATGTGTTGTTACCTACCCTTACCACCTGGGGGCGGCCCGTCAGGAAGTCCAGGATCCAGTTGCACAGGGAGATGTTTAGTCCCAGGGTCCTTAGTTTATTGATGAGCTTTGAGGGTACTATGGTGTTGAACACTGAGCAGTAGTCAATGAATAGCATTCTATCATAGGTGTTCCTTTTCTCCAGGTGGGAAACAGCTGTGTGGGGTGCAATAGAGATTGCATTATCTGATTGCATCATCTGTGGATCTGTTGGGGCAGTATGTAAATTGGAGTGGTTCTAGGGATTCTGGGATAATGGTGATGATGTGAGCCATGATCACCCTTTCAAAGCACTTCATGGCTACAGACGTGAGTGCTACGGGTCGGTAGTCGTTTAGGCAGGTTACCTTAGTGTTCTTGGGCACAGGCACTATGGTGGTCTGCTTAAAACATTAGTATTACAGTAGTTAGTATTACAGTATTGGACATGGAGAGGTTGAAAATGTCAGTGAAGACACTTTAAAAAACTATATATATATATTTTTTACCTTTATTTAACCAGGCAAGTCAGTTAAGAACAAATTCTTATTTTCAATGACGGCCTGGGAACAGTGGGTTAACTGCCTGTTCAGGGGCAGAACGACAGATTTGTACCTTGTCAGCTTGGTTATTCGAACTTGCAACCTTTAAGTTACGAGTCCAATGCTCTAACCACTAGGCTACCCTGCCGCCCACTTGCCAGTTGGTCAGCGCATGCTTGCAGTACTTGCAGTACATGTCCTGGTAATCTGTCTGGCCCTGTGCCTTGTGAATGTTGACCTGTTTAAAGGTCTTACTCACATCGGCTGTGGCGGGCGTGATCACACAGTTTTCCAGAACAGCTGGCGCTTTCATGCATGTTTCAATGTTATTTGTCTCGAAGCGAGCATAGAAGTAGTTTAGCTCGTCTGGTAGGCTCGTGTCACTGGGCAGCTCTCAGCTGTGCTTCCCTTTGTAGTCCATAATGATTTGCAAGCCCTGCCACAACTGACGAGCGTCAGAGCCGGTGTAGTACGAGTCGATCTTAAGCCTGTATTGACGCTTTGCTTGTTTGATGGTTTGTCGCAGGGCATAGCGGGATTTCCTATAAGCTTCCGGGTTAGAGTCCCGCTCCTTGAAAGCGGCAGCTCTATCCTTTAGCGCGATGCGGATGTTGCCTGTAATTCATGGCTTCTGGTTGGGGTATGTTCTAGAGGTCGACCGATTATGATTCTTCAACGCTGATACCGATTATTGGAGGACCAAAAAAAGCTGATACCGATTAATCGGCCGATTTAAAAAAAAATGTATTTGTAATAATGACAATTACAACAATACTGAATGAACACTTATTTTAACTTAATATAATACATAAATAAAATCAATTTAGCCTAAAATAAATAATGAAACATGTTAAATTTGGTTTAAATAATACAAAAACAAAGTGTTGGAGAAGAAAGTAAAAGTGCAATATGTGCCATGTAAGAAAGCTAACGTTTCAGTTCCTTGCTCAGAACATGAGAACATATGGTGGTTTCTTTTAACATGAGTCTTCACTGACCCCTCCTGTGTCAGCCTCCAGTATTTATGCTGCAGTAGTTTATGTGTCGGGGGGCTAGGGTCAGTTTGTTATATCTGGAGTACTTATCCTGTCCTATTCAGTGTCCTGTGTGAATTTAAGTGTGCTCTCTCTAATTCTCTCTTTCTCTCTGAGGACCTGAGCCCTAGGACCATGCCTCAGGACTACCTGACATGATGACTCCTTGCTGTCCCCAGTCCACCTGGCCGTGCTGCTGCTCCAGTTTCAACTGTTCTGCCTTATTATTATTTGACCATGCTGGTCATTTATGAACATTTGAACATCTTGGCCATGTTCTGTTATAATCTCTGATTTGATTTGATGTCACACCCTGGCCATAGAGAGGCTTTTTATTCTCTATTTTGGTTAGGCCAGGGTGTGACTAGGGTGGGCATTTTATGTCCCTTTTTCTATGTTTTGTATGTCTATGTCTTGGCATGGTTCTCAATCAGTTCTCAATCAGGGAGAACCTGATTGTCTCTGATTTGTTTTATTTATTTTACCTTTATTTAACTAGGCAAGTCAGTTAAGAACAAATTCTTATTTTCAATGACAGTGGGTTAACTGCCTGTTCAGGGGCAGAACGACAGATTTGTACCTTGTCAGCTCGGGGGTTTGAACTTGCAACCTTCCGGTTACACTCTAACCACTAGGCTACCCTGCTGCACCGATTGAGAACCATACTTAGGTACCCTTTCCCCCCACCTGTTTTGCGGGAAGTTAACTTTGTAGTTGTTCAGGGCACATAGCCCAAAGCTTCACGGTTTGGTTTTTTGTTCTTAGTTTTGTCGGCGTCATTTTTAAATAAAGTTCAAATGTACGCTTACCATGCTGCACCTTGGTCCTCACCTTCTTCCACCAACAACGGCCGTGACAGAACTTCCCAACACCAACAGACCAAGCAGCATGGTAAGGTGGACTCCTGGACATGGGAGGACATTCTGGACGGCAAGGGAGTCTACACATGGGAGGAGATCCTGGCGGGAAGGGATCAGCCGGTTGTGATACAGCCTGAGATCGAACCCGTGTCTGAAGTGACACCTCTAGCACTGTGATGCAGTGCCTTAGACTACTGCGCCACTCGGGAGCCCAAAGTAAGAGCGTTTATTTGGTAAAAATCATTAAAGACATATTCTAAAATGAATTAAATAAAACTTTTTCCTCAGCAATCTACACATAATGACAAAGCGAAAACAGGTTTTTCCAAATTTCAGCAAATTTATACAAAATTAAAAACTGAAATACCTTATTTACAGAAGTATTCAGACTCTTTGCTATGAGACTCGAAATTGAGCTCAGCTGCATCCTGTTTCCATTGATCGTCCTTGAGATGTTTCAACAACTTGATTGGAGTCCACCTGTGGTAAATTAAATTGATTGAACATGCTTTGTAAAGGCACACACCTGTCTATATAAGGTCACACAGTTGACAGTGCATGTCAGAGGAAAAACCAAGCCATGAGGTCAAAGGAATTGTCCGTAGAGATCCGAGACAGGATAGTGTCGAGGCACAGATCTGGGGAAGGGTACCAAAAAATGTCTGTAGCATTGAAGGTCCCCAAGAACACAGTGGCCTCCGTCATTCTTAAATTGAAGAAGTTTGGAACCACCAAGACTCTTCCTAGAGCTGGCCTCCCGGCCAAACTGAGCAATCGTGGGAAATGGGCCTTGGTCAAGGAGGTGACCGCTGGTCACTCTGACAGAGCTCTAGAGTTCCTCTGTGGAGATGGGATAAACTATCAGAAGTACAACCATCTCTGCAGCACTCCACCAATCAGGCCTTTATGGTAGAGTGGACAGACGGAAGCCACTACTCAGTAAAAGGCACATGACAGCCGCTTGGAGTTTGCCAAAAGGCACCCAAAGACTCTCAGAGCATGATGAACAAGATTCTCTGGTCTGATGAAACCAAGATTGAACTCTTTGGCCTGAATGTCAAGTGTCACGTCTGGAGGAAACCTGGCACCATCCCTATGGTGAAGCATGGTGGTGGAAGCATCATGCTTTGGGGATGTTTTTGAGGGACAGGGACTGGGAGACTAGTCAGGATTGAGGCAAAGATAAACGGAGCAAAGTACAGAGAGATCCTTGATGAAAACCTACTGCAGAGTGCTCAGGACCTCAGACTGGGGCGAAGGTTCACCTTCCAACAGGACAACGACCCTAAGCTCACAGCCAAGACAACGCAGGAGTGGCTTCGGGACAAGTCTCTGAATGTCCTTGAGTGGCTCAGCCAGAGCCCGGACTTGAACCCAATCGAACATCTCTGGAGAGACCTGAAAATAGCTGTGCAGCGACGCTCCCCATCCAACCTGACAGAGCTTGAGAGGATCTTCTGAGGATATTGGGAGAAACTTCCCAAATACAGGTGTGCCAAGGCTCGTAGCGTCATACCCAAAAAAACTCAAGACTGTAATTGCTGCCAAAGGTGCTTCAACAAAGTACTGATTAAAGGGTCTGAATACTAATGTATATGTCATTTTTCATATTTTATTTTTAATAAATTAGCAAAAAAATATATTTGTCATTATGGGGTATTGTGTTTAGATTGATGAAGGAAAATAATTGAATCCATTTTAGAATAAGGTTGTAACGTAACAAAATGTGGAACAAGTCAAGGGGTCTAAGTAGGGTAATTCCCAAATTGCACCCTATTCCCTATAGTGCGCTATACTTTTGACAAGAGAGAATAGGGTGCCATTTGAGATTGAACTATATTTAGAGGGCTGAGGGAGGGGATAAGGTTAGCATTTGGGAAATAACCATACAGTTGTTGGGAAAGACTATTAAATGCCTAGGCTTTCAACCTTTCCATATGTATATTTAATTTTTCAAACATTGATGATGTATTTGAGTACTCAGGAATGCTCAACCTTTTACAAACGATATTGGACACTTGAACAAGCCTGAAGACGGTGACGCGCACCTGTAGCCTAGATTAATGCACAGTGATGACTTCGTTATAACTGAATGATATTCGATAGGTAGCAGACATCGTTTATGATCGACATCCAATCGACGGTGAGTGTTTTATTCTTCAATAGGCCTAATTATCGTTTCGGTTTGTTAATGCTGGAGGCGTCGTGCCGCTTCGGAGACAGCTCACTTGGCTAAAGTCAATCGTCTTGAGGAAACGTGCCTTCACTTGTTGTCACTATAAAAACAGACCTTCATCGCTGTTCTCTCTCAACTGTTCACACAAGAAGCAGCTACCTGACTGTCTCAGTATGTTCTAGAACAGTCTTCAAGGATGTTCAAGATGAGACGGTGGACTTTACTTGTCGTGATTGCTCTTTGTGCGTCTCCGCTTCTTTTGGCTGGTAAGTAAAGGAATAGTAAAGTTTATTTTTTCTCATCCTTGTGCGGGCTTGGATTGAGATGATACTCGCAAACTTTAGCGCGAGTCTGTCCAAGTACGGATGCAGGCATTGAGGATGATTTGATTATCGCGTAGAGTATGTTGCTTTGACATGTTTGTTGGCTATCGTGCATCTCTCCCATCTAAAAAAAACGCTTTAATGTCTGTACAATAGATCATTTTAAAATGTCAATGTAATATTGGATATTGTTTTGGCTAATCAGGCTGGTATCGTAATCTGTGAAGATTAATTTAAATTGGAACAGTGAATTTTGTGTTAGATACAAATACATTTATCCCCCCAAAATATATTCTCTCTCTCTCTATCCCCCCCAGGTCCTTCCAGCTCTTCAGGTCCAGTCTCAGAGACCCAGAACCGCTGTGCTGGCCGGGCCTGTAACCCTCCCATGGGGAACCTCGCCTTGGGCCGAGGACTACTCACCCAGTCAGTGTGTGGAGTCAACTCCACTGAGCCCTACTGCTCCTACCAGCAGATGTTTAGCTCTACCCCTTCCTTCCACAGAGACACTTCCTGTCCAGGAGCACCCAAATGCAGCAAGTGCAACGCAGCTCTCCCCCACCAGGCTCACCTAGCCTCTGCCATGACCGATTCCTCATTCCGATACCCAGATACCTGGTGGCAGTCTGCCGAGGGGGTGGAGACAGAAACACTCCAACTAAACCTGGAGACAGAGTTCTACTTGACGCATCTGATCCTGGTGTTCCGCTCCCCCCGGCCCGCCGCCATGTTGCTGGAGCGTTCTCAGGACCACGGGAGGACCTGGAAGACCCTCAGGTACCATCGAGGACCACTTTGGAAATGACTGTTTTAATTGATGTATTAACCTCTGCGGTCAAATACACATCGTATTGATGGATGTAATTGTTTTATACCCAGGTACTTTGCGAGGGACTGTGAGGACACCTTCGGCCTGGCAGAGGAGGCTCGTGTGAAGGAGAAAGGAGAGAGCGGGGCGGCCTGCACCTCCAAATACTCAGGAGCGTTCCCATGTACCCGAGGAGAGGTTAGAGTTGTGTATGGTGGGGTCTCTGATTGCACTTACCTATCCTCTTCATGCCTGCTGACACATAAAGGCAGAGACCTATACCACTTCTGACTGTCTAACGCCTGTTTTCAAGCTTAGCTTAAGTTCCTTGTGGCTACTAAGATTGTTGAGAGCCCAGACACACAGCCTTTGGACACAGGTGAAGGCAACATCCAGCTGGACGTTGTGGTTGCAGGGAAGATGGAGGACAGGACACAGGTGAAGGCAACATCCAGCTGGACGTTGTGGTTGAGGGAAGATGGAGGACAGGACACAGGTGAAGGCAACATCCAGCTGGACGTTGTGGTTGCAGGGAAGATGGAGGACAGGACACAGGTGAAGGCAACATCCAGCTGGACGTTGTGGTTGAGGGAAGATGGAGGAGAGGACACAGGTGAAGGCAACATCCAGCTGGACGTTGTGGTTGCAGGGAAGATGGAGGACAGGACACAGGTGAAGGCAACGTCCAGCTGGACGTTGTGGTTGCAGGGAAGATGGAGGACAGGACACAGGTGAAGGCAACGTCCAGCTGGACGTTGTGGTTGCAGGGAAGATGGAGGACAGGACACAGGTGAAGGCAACATCCAGCTGGACGTTGTGGTTGCAGGGAAGATGGAGGACAGGACACAGGTGAAGGCAACGTCCAGCTGGACGTTGTGGTTGCAGGGAAGATGGAGGACAGGACACAGGTGAAGGCAACATCCAGCTGGACGTTGTGGTTGCAGGGAAGATGGAGGACAGGACACAGGTGAAGGCAACATCCAGCTGGACGTTGTGGTTGCAGGGAAGATGGAGGACAGGACACAGGTGAAGGCAACGTCCAGCTGGACGTTGTGGTTGCAGGGAAGATGGAGGACAGGACACAGGTGAAGGCAACATCCAGCTGGACGTTGTGGTTGCAGGGAAGATGGAGGACAGGACACAGGTGAAGGAAACATCCAGCTGGACGTTGTGGTTGCAGGGAAGATGGAGGACAGGACACAGGTGAAGGCAACGTCCAGCTGGACGTTGTGGTTGCAGGGAAGATGGAGGACAGGACACAGGTGAAGGCAACGTCCAGCTGGACGTTGTGGTTGCAGGGAAGATGGAGGACAGGACACAGGTGAAGGCAACATCCAGCTGGACGTTGTGGTTGCAGGGAAGATGGAGGACAGGACACAGGTGAAGGCAACATCCAGCTGGACGTTGTGGTTGCAGGGAAGATGGAGGACAGGACACAGGTGAAGGCAACATCCAGCTGGACGTTGTGGTTGCAGGGAAGATGGAGGACAGGACACAGGAGGTTGAATAGAACAGAGCTGTGACAGATTTCAAAGTGACCCGTTCGAAACAACCTGTTAACAATCTCAATGCTTCACAGCGGTAATTCATAACATCTCTGCCCTCTAATTGTTTGCTGTGGTGCTCAAACACATCATTGCTTGTGTGTGTGTGGGTGTGTGTGTGTGGGTGTGGGACAAGCGTTGAACAAACAGACTAAGCTGTGTGTTTAAAGTAAACAGATCTAAACGGAGGTTTTTCAGATCGCATTTCTCAGCTCCACAAAGCCCATGACGACATCCATGCATCAATAGAATATCAATGTTCACCTTATTCCTCTGATGAGGCGCCCTGAGGTCTTTTTTTTTTTAGACGTGCCGTATCATCGGACAGAGGAAAGTTTGAGCCAGAGAGCAACAGGCCTTGTTGGTTTATTCATGAGCATCGTGATTTTCATTCCTCATCAGTCCTAGGGACTCGCAGCAAAATAATCTGCTTTTTAATTTTCACTACTTCAATGTATCTGCATGTCCAGCTGTTATATTTTTCCTCACAATTAAGTTTTTTACCATTTTATTTTCAGGGCAGCCAGGGATACAAGTAGAACACAAAACAAACATGTTGACATAAACAGTTGTATTGATGAGTTTTATTAACACATGTCAATAATTGAATAAGGTTTGCCAAGAAAAACCTAATAAGAAATGTATTTATGAGAACGCTGTAAGTACAGGAGTGGTTTGCTCAGTGTTAATGAATACACAACTAGTCAGTGACAACTGTTTGGAGTTTGTGACAGCAACTATGTCACCTTATTATAGTATTATAGACACTATGTCCTGGGATTTACTATGATCGTCTATGTAGAAGAACCCCTTACAGTATTATAGACACTATAACAGAGGGGAGAAAGAAAGGTAGAGAGAGAGGTGGTAGAGAGAGAGGTGGTAGAGAGAGAGAGAGAGAGGTGGTAGAGAGAGGTGGTAGAGAGAGAGAGAGGTGGTAGAGAGAGAGAGAGAGAGGTGGTAGAGAGAGAGAGAGGTGGTAGAGAGAGAGAGAGGTGGTAGAGAGAGAGAGAGGTGGTAGAGAGAGAGAGGTGGTAGAGAGAGAGAGGTGGTAGTAGAGAGAGAGAGAGAGAGAGGTAGTAGAGAGAGAGAGAGAGAGGTGGTAGATAGAGAGAGAGGTGGTAGAGAGAGGTGGTAGAGAGAGAGAGAGAGAGAGGTGGTAGAGAGAGAGAGAGGTGGTAGAGAGAGAGAGAGAGGTAGTAGAGAGAGAGAGAGAGAGGTAGTAGAGAGAGAGAGAGAGAGAGGTGGTAGAGAGAGAGAGGTGGTAGAGAGAGAGAGAGAGAGAGGTGGTAGAGAGAGAGAGAGAGGTAGTAGAGAGAGAGAGAGAGAGGTAGTAGAGAGAGAGAGAGAGAGGTGGTAGAGAGAGAGAGAGAGAGAGGTGGTAGAGAGAGGTGGTAGAGAGAGAGAGAGAGAGAGAGAGGTGGTAGAGAGAGAGAGAGGTGGTAGAGAGAGAGAGGTAGTAGAGAGAGAGAGAGAGAGAGGTGGTAGAGAGAGAGAGGTGGTAGAGAGAGAGAGAGAGAGAGAGGTGGTAGAGAGAGAGAGAGAGAGAGAGAGAGAGAGAGGTGGTAGAGAGAGAGAGAGAGAGAGAGAGAGAGAGGTGGTAGAGCGAGAGAGAGAGAGAGAGGTGGTAGAGAGAGAGAGAGAGAGAGAGGTGGTAGAGAGAGGTGGTAGAGAGAGAGAGAGAGAGAGAGGTGGTAGAGAGAGAGAGAGAGAGGTGGTAGAGAGAGAGAGAGAGAGGTGGTAGAGAGAGGTGGTAGAGAGAGAGAGAGAGAGAGAGAGAGAGGTGGTAGAGAGAGAGAGAGAGAGAGAGGTGGTAGAGAGAGAGAGAGAGAGAGAGGTGGTAGAGAGAGAGAGAGAGAGGTGGTAGAGAGAGAGAGAGAGGTGGTAGAGAGAGGTGGTAGAGAGAGAGAGAGAGAGAGAGGTGGTAGAGAGAGAGAGAGAGAGAGAGAGAGGTGGTAGAGAGAGGTGGTAGAGAGAGAGAGAGAGAGAGAGAGAGGTGGTAGAGAGAGGTGGTAGAGAGAGAGAGAGAGAGAGAGGTGGTAGAGAGAGAGAGAGAGAGAGAGGTGGTAGAGAGAGGTGGTAGAGAGAGAGAGAGAGGTGGTAGAGAGAGAGAGAGAGGTGGTAGAGAGAGAGAGAGAGAGAGAGGTGGTAGAGAGAGAGAGAGAGAGAGAGGTGGTAGAGAGAGAGAGAGAGAGAGAGGTGGTAGAGAGAGAGAGAGAGAGAGAGGTGGTAGAGAGAGAGAGAGAGAGGTGGTAGAGAGAGAGAGAGAGAGAGAGAGGTGGTAGAGAGAGGTGGTAGAGAGAGAGGTGGTAGAGAGAGGTGGTAGAGAGAGAGAGAGAGAGAGAGGTGGTAGAGAGAGAGAGAGAGAGAGGTGGTAGAGAGAGAGAGAGAGAGAGGTGGTAGAGAGAGAGAGAGAGAGGTGGTAGAGAGAGAGAGAGAGGTGGTAGAGAGAGAGAGAGAGAGAGAGGTGGTAGAGAGAGAGAGAGAGAGAGAGAGGTGGTAGAGAGAGAGAGAGAGAGAGGTGGTAGAGAGAGAGAGAGAGATGGTAGAGAGAGAGAGAGAGGTGGTAGAGAGAGAGAGAGAGGTAGTAGAGAGAGAGAGAGAGAGAGGTGGTAGAGAGAGAGAGGTGGTAGAGAGAGAGAGAGAGAGGTGGTAGAGAGAGAGAGAGAGAGGTGGTAGAGAGAGAGAGAGAGAGAGAGAGAGAGAGGTGGTAGAGCGAGAGAGAGAGAGAGAGGTGGTAGAGAGAGAGAGAGAGAGAGAGGTGGTAGAGAGAGGTGGTAGAGAGAGAGAGAGAGAGAGGTGGTAGAGAGAGAGAGAGAGAGAGGTGGTAGAGAGAGAGAGAGAGAGGTGGTAGAGAGAGGTGGTAGAGAGAGAGAGAGAGAGAGAGGTGGTAGAGAGAGAGAGAGAGAGAGAGAGAGAGAGAGGTGGTAGAGAGAGGTGGTAGAGAGAGAGAGAGAGAGAGAGGTGGTAGAGAGAGGTGGTAGAGAGAGAGAGAGAGGTGGTAGAGAGAGAGAGAGAGAGAGAGGTGGTAGAGAGAGAGAGAGAGAGGTGGTAGAGAGAGGTGGTAGAGAGAGAGAGAGAGGTGGTAGAGAGAGAGAGAGAGAGAGAGAGAGGTGGTAGAGAGAGAGAGAGAGAGAGAGGTGGTAGAGAGAGAGAGAGAGAGAGAGGTGGTAGAGAGAGAGAGAGAGAGAGGTGGTAGAGAGAGAGAGAGAGAGGTGGTAGAGAGAGAGAGAGAGAGAGAGAGGTGGTAGAGAGAGGTGGTAGAGAGAGAGGTGGTAGAGAGAGGTGGTAGAGAGAGGTGGTAGAGAGAGAGAGAGAGAGGTGGTAGAGAGAGAGAGAGAGAGAGGTGGTAGAGAGAGAGAGAGAGAGAGGTGGTAGAGAGAGAGAGAGAGAGAGGTGGTAGAGAGAGAGAGAGAGGTGGTAGAGAGAGAGAGAGAGAGAGAGGTGGTAGAGAGAGAGAGAGAGGTGGTAGAGAGAGAGAGAGAGAGAGAGAGAGGTGGTAGAGAGAGAGAGAGAGAGAGGTGGTAGAGAGAGAGAGAGAGATGGTAGAGAGAGAGAGAGAGGTGGTAGAGAGAGAGAGAGAGGTAGTAGAGAGAGAGAGAGAGAGAGGTGGTAGAGAGAGAGAGAGGTGGTAGAGAGAGAGAGAGAGAGGTGGTAGAGAGAGAGAGAGAGAGAGAGAGGTGGTAGAGAGAGAGAGAGAGAGAGAGAGAGAGAGGTGGTAGAGCGAGAGAGAGAGAGAGAGGTGGTAGAGAGAGAGAGAGAGAGAGAGGTGGTAGAGAGAGGTGGTAGAGAGAGAGAGAGAGAGAGAGGTGGTAGAGAGAGAGAGAGAGAGGTGGTAGAGAGAGGTGGTAGAGAGAGAGAGAGAGAGAGAGAGAGAGAGAGGTGGTAGAGAGAGAGAGAGAGAGAGAGAGAGAGAGGTGGTAGAGAGAGAGAGAGAGGTGGTAGAGAGAGAGAGAGAGAGAGAGGTGGTAGAGAGAGAGAGAGAGAGAGAGAGGTGGTAGAGAGAGAGAGAGAGAGAGAGGTGGTAGAGAGAGAGAGAGAGAGAGAGGTGGTAGAGAGAGGTGGTAGAGAGAGAGAGAGAGAGAGAGAGAGGTGGTAGAGAGAGAGAGAGAGAGAGAGGTGGTAGAGAGAGAGAGAGAGAGAGAGGTGGTAGAGAGAGGTGGTAGAGAGAGAGAGAGAGGTGGTAGAGAGAGAGAGAGAGAGGTGGTAGAGAGAGAGAGAGAGAGAGAGGTGGTAGAGAGAGAGAGAGAGAGGTGGTAGAGAGAGATGGTAGAGAGAGAGAGAGAGGTGGTAGAGAGAGAGAGAGAGAGAGAGAGGTGGTAGAGAGAGAGAGAGAGAGAGAGAGAGGTGGTAGAGAGAGAGAGAGAGAGAGAGGTGGTAGAGAGAGAGAGAGAGAGAGAGGTGGTAGAGAGAGAGAGAGAGAGAGAGAGGTGGTAGAGAGAGGTGGTAGAGAGAGAGGTGGTAGAGAGAGGTGGTAGAGAGAGAGAGAGAGAGAGGTGGTAGAGAGAGAGAGAGAGAGAGAGGTGGTAGAGAGAGAGAGAGAGAGAGAGGTGGTAGAGAGAGAGAGAGAGAGAGGTGGTAGAGAGAGAGAGAGAGGTGGTAGAGAGAGAGAGAGAGAGGTGGTAGAGAGAGAGAGAGAGGTGGTAGAGAGAGAGAGAGAGAGAGAGGTGGTAGAGAGAGAGAGAGAGAGAGAGAGGTGGTAGAGAGAGAGAGAGAGAGATGGTAGAGAGAGAGAGAGAGAGAGAGGTGGTAGAGAGAGAGAGAGACAGAGGAATGTATTTTGTAGTGTTCCAATAGGGCTCTGGACCAAGTTAGGATGGGAGACGTTTAAATGTCATGAAATTGAAAATGGTTTATCTGAACTCATCATAATTGTAGTGCATCTGCTGTGTGTTGGGCTGTGTCAGGTTATGCTGTGTGTTGGGCTGTGTCAGGTCATGCTGTGTGTTGGGCTGTGTCAGTTCATGCTGTGTGTTGGGCTGTGTCAGGTCATGCTGTGTGTTGGGCTGTGTGTTGGGCTGTGTCAGGTCATGCTGTGTGTTGGGCTGTGTCAGGTCATGCTGTGTGTTGGGCTGTGTCAGGTCATGCTGTGTGTTGGGCTGTGTCAGGTCATGCTGTGTGTTGGGCTGTGTCAGGTCATGCTGTGTGTTGGGCTGTGTGTTGGGCTGTGTCAGGTCATGCTGTGTGTCAGGCTGTGTCAGGTCATGCTGTGTGTTGGGCTGTGTCAGTTCATGCTGTGTGTTGGGCTGTGTCAGGTCATGCTGTGTGTTGGGCTGTGTGTTGGGCTGTGTCAGGTCATGCTGTGTGTTGGGCTGTGTCAGGTCATGCTGTGTGTTGGGCTGTGTGTTGGGCTGTGTCAGGTCATGCTGTGTGTCAGGCTGTGTCAGGTCATGCTGTGTGTTGGGCTGTGTCAGGTCATGCTGTGTGTTGGGCTGTGTCAGGTTATGCTGTGTGTTGGGCTGTGTGTTGGGCTGTGTCAGGTCATGCTGTGTGTCAGGCTGTGTCAGGTCATGCTGTGTGTTGGGCTGTGTCAGGTCATGCTGTGTGTCGGGCTGTGTGTTGGGCTGTGTCAGGTCATGCTGTGTGTCGGGCTGTGTCAGGTCATGCTGTGTGTTGGGCTGTGTGTTGGGCTGTGTCAGGTCATGCTGTGTGTCGGGCTGTGTCAGGTCATGCTGTGTGTTGGGCTGTGTGTTGGGCTGTGTCAGGTCATGCTGTGTGTCGGGCTGTGTCAGGTCATGCTGTGTGTTGGGCTGTGTCAGGTCATGCTGTGTGTCGGGCTGTGTGTTGGGCTGTGTCAGGTCATGCTGTGTGTCGGGCTGTGTCAGGTCATGCTGTGTGTTGGGCTGTGTGTTGGGCTGTGTCAGGTCATGCTGTGTGTCGGGCTGTGTCAGGTCATGCTGTGTGTCGGGCTGTGTCAGGTCATGCTGTGTGTTGGGCTGTGTCAGGTCATGCTGTGTGTTGGGCTGTGTCAGGTCATGCTGTTGGGCTGTGTGTTGGGCTGTGTCAGGTCATGCTGTGTGTCGGGCTGTGTCAGGTCATGCTGTGTGTCGGGCTGTGTCAGGTCATGCTGTGTGTTGGGCTGTGTCAGGTCATGCTGTGTGTTGGGCTGTGTCAGGTCATGCTGTGTGTTGGGCTGTGTCAGGTCATGCTGTTGGGCTGTGTGTTGGGCTGTGTCAGGTCATGCTGTGTGTTGGGCTGTGTCAGGTCATGCTGTGTGTTGGGCTGTGTCAGGTCATGCTATGTGTTGGGCTGTGTCAGGTTATGCTGTGTCAGGTTATGCTGTGTCAGGTCATGCTGTGTGTTGGGCTGTGTCAGGTCATGCTGTGTGTTGGGCTGTGTGTTGGGCTGTGTCAGGTCATGCTGTGTGTTGGGCTGTGTGTTGGGCTGTGTCAGGTCATGCTGTGTGTTGGGCTGTGTGTTGGGCTGTGTGTTGGGCTGTGTCAGGTTATGCTGTGTCAGGTCATGCTGTGTGTTGGGCTGTGTCAGGTTATGCTGTGTGTTGGGCTGTGTGTTGGGCTGTGTCAGTTCATGCTGTGTGTTGGGCTGTGTCAGGTCATGCTCTGTGTTGGGCTGTGTCAGGTTATGCTGTGTGTTGGGCTGTGTGTTGGGCTGTGTCAGTTCGGGCTGTGTGTTGGGCTGTGTCAGTTCATGCTGTGTTTTGGGCTGTGTCAGGTCATGCTCTGTGTTGGGCTGTGTCAGGTCATGCTGTGTGTTGGGCTGTGTCAGGTCATGCTGTGTGTTGGGCTGTGTGTTGGGCTGTGTCAGTTCATGCTGTGTGTTGGGCTGTGTCAGGTCATGCTGTGTGTTGGGCTGTGTCAGGTTATGCTGTGTCAGGTCATGCTGTGTGTTGGGCTGTGTCAGGTCATGCTGTGTGTTGGGCTGTGTGTTGGGCTGTGTCAGTTCATGCTGTGTGTTGGGCTGTGGACATTCCTGCAGTCAGCATGCCAGTTGTACGCTCCCTCAAAATTTGAGACATCTGTGGCATTGTGTTGTGTGACAAAACTGCACATTTTAGGGTGTCCTTTTATTGTCCCCAGCACAAGGTGCACCTCTGTAATGACCATGGTGTTTAATCAGCTTCTTGATATGCCATACCTGTCAGGTGGCTGGATTGTTTTGCAAAGGAGAAATGCTCACTAACAGGGATTAGAGAGAGAGAGAGAGAGAGCGAGACCGTCCCTGTCCTAGATTTCACACGTGGACTTTATTTAATTAACAAATTATGTGACTTCTGAAGGTAATTGGTTTCACCAGATCTTACTTAAGGGTTTCATAGCAAACTTTGTTTTTACATTTTCCATTTCACTTCACCAAGATGGACTATTTTGTGTATGTCCATGACATGAAATCCAAACAAATATCAATTTAAATTACAGGCTGTAATGCAACACAATAGGAAAAACGTCAAGCGGGATGAATACTTTTGCCAGGCACTGTACCACCACAGAATGATGCTGGCACTAGGACCGCACTCAACCAAATATATAAGGCCATAAGCAAACAAGAAAATGCTCACCCAGAAGCAGCGCTCCTAGTGGCCGGGGACTTTAATGCAGGCAAACTTAAATCAGTTTTACCTCATTTCTATCAGCATGTTAAATGTGCAACCAGAGGGAAGAAAACTATAGACCACATTCACTCCACACACAGAGATGCATACAAAGCTCTCCTCTGCCCTCCATTTGGCAAATCTGACCATAATTCTATCCTCCTGATTCCTGCTTACAAGCAATTAAAGCAGGAAGTACCAGTGACTCGCTCAATACGGAAGTGGTCAGATGAAGCGGATGCTAAGCTACAGGACCGTTTTGCTAGCACAGACTGGAAAATGTTCCGGGATTCATCCAATGGCGTTGAGGAATATACCACCTCAGTCATCAGCTTCATCAATAAATGCATCGATGACATCGTCCCCACAGTGACCGTACGTACATACCCCAAACAGGAGCCATTGATTACAGGCAACATCCACATCAAGCTAAAGACTAGAGTTGTTGCTTTCAAGGAGCGGGACACTAATCAGGACTCCTATAAGCAATCCCGCTATGCCCTCAGACGAAAAATCAAATAAGCAAAGCGTCAATACAGGATTAAGACTGCACCGGGTCTGACGCTTGTTGGATGTGGCATTGCTTGAAAACTATTACGGACTACAAAGGGCAACCCAGACGCCAGCTGCCCAGTGACACGAGCCTACCAGACGAGCTAAATGCCTTTTATGCTTGCTTCGAGGCAAGCAACACTGAAGCATGCATGAGAGCACCAGCTGTTCTGGATGACTGTGTGATAACGCTCCCGGTAGTCGATGTGAGCAAGACCTTTAAACAGGTCAACATACACAAAGCTGCGGGACCAGATGGATTACCAGGACATGTACTCAAAGCATGTGCAAATCAGCTGGCAAGTGTCTTCACTGACATTTTCAAGCTCTCCCTGACTGAGTCTGTAATACCTACATGTGTCAAGCAGACCACCATAGTCCCTGTGCCCAAGGAAGCGAAGGTAACCTGTAGCACTTACGTCGGTAGCCATGAAGTACTTTGAAAGGCTGGTCATGGCTCACATCAACAGCATTCTCCCAGATACCCTAGACCCACTCCAATTTGCCTACTGCCCCAACAGATCCACAGATGACACAATCTCAATCGCACTCCACACTGCCCTTTCCCACCTGGACAAAAGCAACACCTATGTGAGAATGCTGTTCACTGACTACAGCTCAGCGTTCAAAACCATAGTGCCCACGAAGCTCATCACTAAGCCAAGGACCCTGGGACTCAACACCTCCCTCTGCAACTGGATCCTGGACTTCCTGATGGACCGCCCCCAGGTGGTAAGAGTAGGCAACAAAACTTCTGCCACGCTGATCCTCAACACTGGGGCCCCTCAGGGGTGTGTACTTACTCCCTCTCTTGTACTCCCTGTTCACCCACTACTGCATGGCCAAACACGACTCTACAACTCTACTTTTAAAAATCCACCTTTCCAGAAACAAGTCTCTCACCATTGCCGCTTGTGATAGACCCCCTTCAGCCCCCGGCTGTTAATTGATTGCCCCCCATCTATCTTCAGAGTTCGTACTGTTAGGTGTCCTAAACTGGGACATGCTTATGTAACAGTATAACTTCAAATCATCCCCTCGCCCATACCCGGGCGTGAACCACATCAACAACAGTCACCCTCGAAGCATCGTTACCCATCGCTCCACAAAAGCCGCGGCCCCGGTCAACAGCACTGGACACCCCCCACAGCAACGCGCCCAAGCCTTCCCCATTTCTCCTTCTCCCAAATCCAGTCAGCTGATGATCTGAAAAAGCTGCAAAAAATGGACCCCTACAAATCAGCTGGGCTAGACAATCTGGACACTTTCTTTTCAAAAATTATCTGCCGAAATTGTTGCCATCCCTATTACTAGCCTGTTCAACCTCTCTTTCATGTCGTCTGAGATCCCCAAAGATTGGAAAGCAGCTGCGGTCATCCCCCTCTTCAAAGTGGGGGACACTCTTGGCCCAAACTGCTACAGACCTATATCTATCCTACCCTGCCTTTTCTAAGGTCTTCGAAAGCCAAGTCAACAAACAGATTACCGACCATTTCGAATCTCACCATACCTTCTTTGCTATGCAATCTGGTTTCAGAGCTGGTCATGGGTGCACCTCAGCCACGCTCAAGGTCCCTAACCGCCATCGAGAAGAAACATTACTGTGCAGCCGTATTCATTGATCTGGCCAAGGCTTTCGACTCTGTCAATCACCACATCCTCATCGGCAGACTCGACAGCCTTGGTTTCTCAAATGATTGCCTCGCCTGGTTAACCAACTACTTCTCTGATAGAGTTCAGTGTGTCCAATCGGAGGGTCTGCTGTCCGGACCTCTGGCAGTCTCTATGGGGGTGCCACAGGGTTCAATTCTTGGACCGACTCTCTTCTCTGTATACATCAATGATGTCGCTCTTGCTGCTGGTGAGTCTCTGATCCACCTCTACGCAGGAGACACCATTCTGTATACTTCTGGCCCTTCTTTGGACACTGTGTTAACAACCCTACAGGCAAGCTTCAATGCCATACAACTCTCCTTCCGTGGCCTCCAATTGCTCTTAAATACAAGTTAATCTAAATGCATGCTCTTCAACCGATCGCTGCCTGCACCTGCCCGCCTGTCCAACATCACTACTCTGGACGGCTCTGACTTAGAATACGTGGACAACTACAAATACCTAGGTGTCTGGTTAGACTGTAAACTCTCCTTCCAGACCCACATCAAACATCTCCAATCCAAAGTTAAATCTAGAATTGGCTTCCTATTTCGCAACAAAGCATCCTTCACTCATGCTGCCAAACATACCCTTGTAAAACTGACCATCCTACCAATCCTCGACTTCGGCGATGTAATTTACAAAAAAGCCTCCAATACCCTACTCAACAAATTGGATGCAGTCTATCACAGTGCAATCCGTTTTGTCACCAAAGCCCCATAAACTACACACCATTGCGACCTGTACGCTCTCATTGGCTGGCCCTTGCTTCATACTCGTCGCCAAACCCACTGGCTCCATGTCATCTACAAGACCCTGCTAGGTAAAGTCCCCCCTTATCTCAGCTCGCTGGTCACCATAGCATCACCCACCTGTAGCACGCACTCCAGCAGGTGTATCTCTCTGGTCACCCCCAAAACCAATTCTTTCTTTGGCCGCCTCTCCTTCCAGTTCTCTGCTGCCAATGACTGGAACTAACTAAAAAAATCTCTGAAACTGGAAACACTTATCTCCCTCACTAGCTTTAAGCACCAACTGTCAGAGCAGCTCACAGATTACTGCACCTGCACATAGCCCACCTATAATTTAGCCCAAACAACTACCTCTTTCCCTACTGTATTTATTTTATTTTGCTCCTTTGCACCCCATTATTTTTTCTACTTTGCACATTCTTCCACTGCAAATCTACCATTCCAGTGTTTTACTTGCTATATTGTATTTACTTTGCCACCATGGCCTTTTTTTGCCTTTACCTCCCTTATCTCACCTCATTTGCTCACATCGTATATAGACTTGTTTATACTGTATTATTGACTGTATGTTTGTTTTACTCCATGTGTAACTCTGTGTAGTTGTGTGTGTTGAGCTGCTTTGCTTTATCTTGGCCAGTTCGTAATTGTAAATGAGAACTTGTTCTCAACTTGCCTACCTGGTTAAATAAAGGTGAAATAAAAATTTTTAAAAACTGACTCTTATCGATTCTTGATTTCGGCGATGTCATTTACAAAATAACCTTCCAACACTACTCAGTCTCTATCCAATTTGCTATCACAGTGCCACCCGTTTTGTCACCAAAGCCCCATATACTACCCACCACTGCGACCTGTATGCTCTCGTTGGCTGGCCCTCACTACATATTCATTGCCAAACCCACTGCCTCCAGGTCATCTAAAAGCTAGGTAAAGCCCCGCTCACTGGTCACCATAGCAACACCAACCCGTAGCACGCGCTCCAACAGGTATATTTCACTGGTCATCCCCAAAACCAAAACACTTCCTTTGACCGCCTTTCCTTCCAGTTCTGGAATGAATTGCAAACATCACTGAAGCCTTATATCTCCCTCTCTAACTTTAAGCATCAGCTGTCAGAGCAGCTTTCCGATCACTGTACCTGTACACATCCAATCTGTAAATAGCAAACCCAGCTACCTCATCCCCATATTGTTACTTATCCTCTTGCTCTTTTACACCCCAGTATCTCTACTTGCACATCATCATCTGCACATCTCACTACAGTGTTAATGCTAAATTGTAATTATTTCACCTCCATTTGCCTATGTATTGCCTTACCTCCCTACTCTTCTACATTTGCACACACTGTACATAGAGTTTTCTCCAAGTCTAGGACCAAAAGGCTCCTTAACAGCTTCTACCCCCAAGCCATAAAACTGCTGGACAATTAATAAAATGGCCACCGGACTATTTACATTGACCCCCCCCCTCCATTTATTTTGTACACTGCTGTTATCATGTTATTGTGTTACTTTTTATTATTTTTTTACTTTAGTTTATGTGGTAAATATTTTCTTAACTCTTCTTGAACTGCACTGTTGGCTAAGGGCTTGTAAGTAGGCATTTCACGGTAAGGTCTACACACGTGACAAATAAAGTTTGATTTGATCTGCCAGATTTTGTTACCGGGAACTCTGACCCACTCTTCTCCCCTCTCTAGGTGATCTATCGCGCCCTGTCCCCCTGGTACTCATTGGACCCCTACGGCCCAGCAGCCCAGACTCAGTTGATGGTCACCAACCTGCGGGTGCGTCTGCTGCAGCGCCAGCCTTGCCCCTGCCAGGCTAAAGACCCAGATATCCAGGCACTGCCCACGAACCATTATGCCATCTATGACTTCATCGTCAAGGGCAGCTGCCTCTGCAACGGGCACGCCGAGCACTGTGTGCCAGCCAATGGGTACCGCCCCGCCAGGCAGAGGATCAATCACGTGGTGAGTAAGGGTGAAGAGCAGCACGAACAACCAATCACAACTGATCACTTATCTCTGTGTCTATTAGCGCTTCTCCAAAAGACTGCAATCACCATGTCACTCTGTTAACAAAAACAGTCAGACATGTTGTGTATTTGTGTGTGTGTGTGTGTGTGTGTGTGTGTGTAAATGTGTTATTGTTTCTGGCACTCTCCATTCCCACCACCACTTGGGTTCTACATCTGTGTAGTGGTGCTTTAATGCGGAGCCTCTAGGCTTTACTGAAGACTATATTTACCCACAGATTTACCTTCCATTACGGGATTATGACTATGAGGAAACCTTAATTATAGTGTAAAATATAGTAGCTTCAACATATTTTTCCCACTGAGAGTAGAAACTGCCAGTGGAATTACATCAGCATTTCTCATATAGTAAACATTGGAGGCTTTAGTCAAACAGTGGTGGGAAGATAACTAAGAGTGTTCCACACTTCACTGTGCAATCCACATGTACTGCAAAGTAGAAAGATAACTAAGAGTGTTCCACACTTCACTGTGCAATCCACATGTACTGCAAAGTAGAAAGATAACTAAGAGTGTTCCACACTTCACTGTGCAATCCACATGTACTGCAAAGTAGAAAGATAACTAAGAGTGTTCCACACTTCACTGTGCAATCCACATGTACTGCAAAGTAGAAAGATAACTAAGAGTGTTCCACACTTCACTGTGCAATCCACATGTACTGCAAAGTAGAAAATACACTGCTGCACTTGCTATTTTAGCATGTAGATCTTGGTGGGTCAAAAATCATTTTTTTTGTTTTTTTAGAAGCATGCTAGTAAAGCCACTACAACAATACTAAACAATACATTCATTGCACTATAACGGCGACAAGCAGTGCCCACAAATGTTTTAAGGTCGACACAAAAGCTGTCCCAACAGCAGAGCTTTCTTTTCAGCACCATGGAGTGAATCCTGACACCTGGCTATCACCTGGCTATCAGAGGAGCCTTGTCTGGCAGCGAAAACATGAATTCAGCCGGCTATCACCTGGCTATCACCTGGCTATCAGCGGAGTCTTGTCTGGCAGCCTCGTTTTACTGCCTCTTTAAAAAACATAGCTGATGTGGCTGACCATATCTCCCATCTTCCTATCATTTATGCAGCAGCAGATAAGACATGGTTTGGACTCACCGTGCGGAGGTCATCAAAGAAAAAGATGTTCAACTCCGAGTTGGATGACCGTCTGACTTCCCAGTTGCGATGCTTGCAGTTAGCCACTGTCACCGATTCCTTCCAAACAACTCATTGTTGAATTTGCGATTTTCGAACTTGTTGTGTAATGTTTATATCCAGTGGCCGATGAGCACCGATATGTTTTATCTATCATTTATCTTCATTATCTATCTTCATATGACAAGGATTAAAAAGGATTTTCCAGTAGATTGTCTACTTTATTTATGACGATGACTGCTAGCTAAGATTTTAGAAAGTAAGACGTTGACAGTCCAATCAAAGCTACTGTAGATATGTCATTTGACGTCATTTTATCGGACCTTGAGCCTTCTTGGAAGGGAACTTCTAATGTAACTCTATGGCAGTAGCCAAACGGCTTCTTGATGTCTACCCATACTCAAGGTTGGTGACAGTGTCCCCATGAGTGACAGAACACTGAACCAATCACGGTGCAATGCTGCTATTTTTTGCTGGCCTGCCCCATCATCACAGAAAGCACTGAGCTAGGCTGAAACACCTGCATTTTGGAGCTGCCTGTTTGTATGCAGCTTTATTAGCTCAATGATATATATATATATATATATATATATATATATATATATATATATATATAAAAAATTACATTGTTTGCAAACTGATATGTATTAATGCCAAAATAACACGCAATACAGGCAAGCCCGCCCACATTTTTTAAATTATATATATTTATTTAGGGGGGGGGGGCTTACCTGTTTTGCATGTTATTTTGGCATTGATACGTGTCACATATCAATTTGCAAACAATATACATATATTTTTTGGGGGTGCAAAATATTTGTGTGTATCTATCTGTGTTCCCTATTACAGTAAATATTGCTTTCTCTCTCCCCTGCGGCAGGTCCATGGGAGATGTGGGTGTGACTGTGTGTAACCGTAATTCAGTAATACATACATAATACACTGCTCTCTCCCCTGCGGCAGGTCCATGGGAAATGTGTGTGTAAACACAACACTGCCGGCGACCACTGTGAGCACTGTGTTCCCCTCTACAACGACCAACCCTGGCAAGCTGCCAACGGCATCATAGGAGCACCTCGTGAATGCAAGAGTGAGTCTTGCAAGGCCAGGAAGGTCAACCAGCAGAACCGCGTACACAACAAGTACATTACCCGATACACACAGCCGGATGTCTTTTTTTTGAATTAGTAGTAGTTGTAGAATTCAGTAGGTATATCTTCTTTTACCTATTCAATGCTCTCAAAGGGATCTGTCTTGTTTTGTTGTTGTTGAAACAGTCACATTCAGAAATGACCCCTTGGTGCACATGTCAATGAAACCTAGTATCTTTACTTTACCTTTGAGAGAAAGTGTAACGGTTCTCTTGTGGTGAAGGAGAGGCGGACCAAAACGCAGCGTGGTGGTTATTCATTGTATTTTAATGAAGACACTATACATGAATAAACGAACGAAAACAAGAAACGTGAAAACTCAAAACAGCCCTATCTGGTGCAGGTACAAAGACAGGAACAATCACCCACAAACACACAGTGAAACCCAGGCTACCTAAGTATGATTCTCAATCAGAGACAACTAATGACACCTGCCTCTGATTGAGAACCATACTAGGCCGAAAACATAGAAAAACAAACAGACTGCCCACCCAACTCACGCCCTGACCATACTAAATAAATACACAACAAAGGAAATAAAGGTCAGAACGTGACAGAAAGGAAGCAATGGGAAAACAGAAATGCTTTTAAGGTGGTATTCTGACTAGAGACCTTTGCTCTTAACTCAAATTGTGTTGTACAAGTCTCCCATTGACGTCAATAATGATTTACATGAAAGTCAAGAGTTTTGCACGATTATCTTAGGCGCTTCCTCTTTTCTTTTACAGAGTGCAAGTGTAACAGCCATGCAGATAGCTGTCACTTTGACCGTGGTGTGTGGCTGGCGTCGGGACGGCGTAGTGGGACTGTGTGTGACGTCTGCCACCACAACACAGAGGGCAGACACTGCCAGAGCTGCCGTAGAGGGTTCTACAGACACCCCAGCAGACCTAGCTCTGCCGCTGACTCCTGCACACGTAAGAGGACAAAACATACCCTCTGCCTGTCCAGATAGCAGGGAACAGAGGTCAAAACATACCTTCTGCCTGTCCGGATAGCAGGGAACAGAGGTCAAATCATTCAGATAGCAGGGAACAGAGGTCAAATCATTCAGATAGCAGGGAACAGAGGTCAAATCATTCAGATAGCAGGGAACAGAGGTCAAATCATTCAGATAGCAGGGAACAGAGGTCAAATCATTCAGATAGCAGGGAACAGAGGTCAAATCATTCAGATAGCAGGGAACAGAGGTCAAATCATTCAGATAGCAGGGAACAGAGGTCAAATCATTCAGATAGCAGGGAACAGAGGTCAAATCATCCAGATAGCAGGGAACAGCGGTCAAGTCATCCAGATAGCAGGGAACAGAGGTCAAATCATAGATATGCGTTTATGGTTGTGCAATCAATTAGACCATGCCCATCTTATTTTGGCCAACTTCCTGATCCTGCTTTGTAGTATACCCCTCAGACCATGGTAACAACATAGTAACAACGTAGTAACAACGTAGTAACAACACACTAACAACGTAGTAACAACGTAGTAACAACACACTAACAACGTAGTAACAACAATGTAAAAACATAGTAATACCATAGTATCAACAAAGTAATGTAGTAACAACATAGTAATAACATAGTAATAACATAGTAACAACAAAGTAATGTAGTAACAACATAGTAATAACATAGTAATAACATAGTAACAACAAAGTAATGTAGTAACAACATAGTAATAACATAGTAATAACATAGTAACAACAAAGTAATGTAGTAACAACATAGTAACAATGTAGTAATAACATAGTAACAACAAAGTAATGTAGTAACAACATAGTAATAACATAGTAATAACATAGTAACAACAAAGTAACAACATAGTAATGTAGTAACAACATAGTAACGACTAACTAGCAACGTAGTAACAACAAACTATCAACGTAGTAACAACGTAGTAAAAACATTAACAACAAACTAACATTGTAGTAACAACAAACTAACAACGTAGTAACAACAAACTAACAACATAGTAACAACGTAGTAAAAACATAGTGACAATGTAGTAACAACGTAATAACAACGTAATAACAACGTAATAACAACGTAACAACGTAGTAACAACGTAATACCATAGTAACAACGTAGTAACAACGTAATAACATAGTAATAACATAGTAACAACAAAGTAATGTAGTAACAACATAGTAATAACATAGTAATAACATAGTAACAACAAAGTAATGTAGTAACAACATAGTAATAACATAGTAATAACATAGTAACAACAAAGTAACAACATAGTAATGTAGTAACAACATAGTAACGACTAACTAGCAACGTAGTAACAACAAACTATCAACGTAGTAACAACGTAGTAAAAACATTAACAACAAACTAACATTGTAGTAACAACAAACTAACAACGTAGTAACAACAAACTAACAACATAGTAACAACGTAGTAAAAACATAGTGACAATGTAGTAACAACGTAGTACCAATGTAGTAACAATGTAGTAACAACGTAATAACAACGTAATAACAACGTAACAACGTAGTAACAACGTAATACCATAGTAACAACGTAGTAACAACGTAATAACATAGTAATACCATAGTAACAATGTAGTAACAACGTAATAACATAGTAACAATGTAGTAACAACATAGTAACAATGTAGTAACAACAAACTAACAATGTAGTAACAACGTAATAACATAGTAACAACGTAATAACATAGTGACTACGTAGTAACATAGTAACAACATAGTAATAACGTAGTAACGGCGTAGTAATGGCGTAGTAACAACGTAGTGACAACGTAATAGCGTAGTAACAACGTAGTAACAATATAGTAACAGCGTAGTAACAACATAGTAACGATGTAGTAACAACGTAGTAGCAACGTAGTAACAACGTAGTAGCAACGTAGTAACAATATAGTAACAACGTAGTAACAATATAGTAACAACATAGTAACAACGTAGTAACAACGTAGTAACAATATAGTAACAGCGTAGTAACAATGTAGTAACAACGTAGTAACAACGTAGTAACAGCGTAGTAACAACGCAGTAACAACGTAGTAACAATATAGTAACAGCGTAGTAACAGCGGAGTAACAATATAGTAACAACGTAGTAACAATGCAGTAACAACGTAGTAACAACGTAGTAACAGTATGGTAACAACGTAGTAACAATATAGTAACAACGTAGTAACAACATAGTAACAACGTAGTAACAACGTAGTAACAACGTAGTAACGACGTAGTAACGACGTAGTAACAGCGTAGTAACAACGCAGTAACAACGTAGTAACAATATAGTAACAACGGAGTAACAATATAGTAACAACGTAGTAACAATGTAGTAACAACGTAGTAGCAACGTAGTAACAATATAGTAGCAACGTAGTAACAATATAGTAACAACGTAGTAACAACGTAGTAACAACGTAGTAACAACGTAGTAACAACATAGTAACAACGTAGTAACAACGTAGTAACAACGTAGTAACAACGTAGTAACAACGTAGTAACGATGTAGTAACAACAAGTCAGACATTGTCTACAGCAGTGATAGTCATTAATGCTCTTGAGGAGGTGCAGCACCGCAGGTCTGCACTCCTGCTCAGCAGTGAAACACCTGATTCAGGTGTCATCAGGGTGTTGAAGAGCAGTTGATTAGTTGAATCAGGTGTGATGACGGCACTAAGCTGAAACTAAAACATGCAGTAGTGGAAGGTTAGTGGTAGGTAGTCTGGCGGTTAGAGCGTTGGGGGCCAGCCACTGAAAGGACTTGTACCCGAAAGATTGCATCCCTGAGCTGACAAGGTAAAAATCTGTCGTTCTGCCCCTGAACAAGGCAGTTAACCCACTGTTCTTAGGCCGTCATTGAAAATATGAATTTGACTTGCCTAGTTAAATAAAAGGTAAATAATATAGAACCACTGCGACCACAATGTTATTGCCAACTTATACAATACTGACAATACGAGTACTTTTCAGTGCGGTTCTAGAAGATCAACCACATCTTTGAGGAATGTGACAGTAATTGAAAACAATAGATGAGTTTCCCATAGTCCATGCCCGGCACATTTTTCCCATTCCTGTCCTTTTCCCCAGGCATGCTCTTTCGCTTCGGTCTTTTAAAGAACAAACCAACTGTGTTTGAGAGAAAGAGAAACACAAGTGTGCTCACACACTTGCACGCATACACACACACATACATGCATACATACACACACAGATACTGTACACACACACACACACACATATACATACATGCATGCACACATACATACATACATACATACATACAGATACATACATACATACATACATACAGATACATACATACATACATACATACAGACACATACACACACACACATACATACACACATACATACGTACACACAGGCACGCAAACGCACACATGCACACACACATTCACACACACACACTAAAAACCTATCCTTCACCAGGAGAGTCATCAACCAGTAAAAATGTCAGTGTGGAGGGAGAATTATTTACTTTTTGCTTTTACAGTAGTGTGTTTTTACAGTAGTAGTGTGTTTTTACAGTAGTAGTGTGTTTTTACAGTAGTAGTGTGTTTTTACAGTGGTGTGATGTATCCTCAGGGTTAAATACATACTCCCGTGCGTGCGTGTGCTGTTGTATGGAATTAAGTATATTTTTTCTGAATAAAGTCAAGAAACCTATCCCGAGGGCCACACTATTAAAGACATGAATAAATGAGCTCCGTATGTTGGATATAATGGTAGGAATGTGCTAAACTCTCCCTCTCTGATCTGTTCTGTTTGTCCCTCCTCTCACCCCATACCAACAGCATGTGCCTGCCACCCTGTAGGGTCTAGACCCGCGATCTCAGGTGGCCAGGACCTCTGTAACCCTAGCAACGGGGCATGCACCTGCAGATCGGGCGTGGGCGGACCTCTCTGTGACAGATGCATTGTAGGGTTCTGGGGCTTCCATGGTTACGGGTGCAGACCGTGTGACTGTACAGGTGGGGACTGTGACCCCTACACCGGGGACTGCTTGTCTGGGTAAGTGTCTATGGATTCATATAGTAGGCTGCGTTCCAAATAGCACCCTATATTCTCTATTGGCCCTGTTCAAATGTATAGTGAACAGGGAGCCATTTGAGACAGAGACTATGCATATTCACTAGTGCTTTTAGTATACTGTAACTCACCTGAAAGTCTCTCATTGACATCAATGAATAATTAATCAGACGCTTATCCCGAACCTGAATCAGACCCTTAATGAAGTAGTCTCCTCTACCCAGACGTCTCTCTCTGTGGTGTATTCTCCTCTCTCTGTGGTGTAGTCTCCTCTCTCTGTGGTGTACTCTCCTCTACCCAGACGGCTCTCTCTGTGGTGTAGTCTCTACCCAGATGGCTCTTTCTGTGGTGTAGTCTCCTCCCTCTGTGGTGTAGTCTCCTCCCTCTGTGGTATAGTCTCCTCTCTCTGTGGTGTAGTCTCCTCTACCCAGACGGCTCTCTCTGTGGTGTAATCTCCTCTACCCAGACGGCTCTCTCTGTGGTGTAGTCTCCTCTACCCAGACGGCTCTCTCTGTGGTGTAGTCTCCTCTACCCAGACGGCTCTCTCTGTGGTGTAGTCTCCTCTACCCAGACGGCTCTCTCTGTGGTGTAGTCTCCTCTACCCAGACGGCTCTCTCTGCGGTTTAGTCTCCTCTACCCAGACGGCTCTCTCTGTGGTGTAATCTCCTCTACCCAGACGGCTCTCTCTGTGGTGTAGTCTCCTCTACCCAGACGGCTCTCTCTGTGGTGTAGTCTCCTCTACCCAGACTGCTCTCTCTGTGGTGTAGTCTCCTCTACCCAGACGGCTCTCTCTGTGGTGTAGTCTCCTCTACCCAGACGGCTCTCTCTGCGGTTTAGTCTCCTCTACCCAGATGGCTCTCTCTGTGGTGTAGTCTCCTCTACCCAGACGGCTCTCTCTGCGGTTTAGTCTCCTCTACCCAGACGGCTCTCTCTGTGGTGTAGTCGCTACCCAGGCGATTCTCTCTGTGGCGTAGTCTCCTCTCTCTGCGGTGGAGTCTCTACCCAGGCGGCTCTCTCTGTGGTGTAGTCTCCTCTACCCAGACGGCTCTCTCTGTGTAGTCTCCTCTACCCAGACGGCTCTCTCTGTGGTGTAGTCTCCTCTACCCAGAATGCTCTCTCTGTGGTGTAGTCTCTACCCAGGCGATTCTCTCTGTGGTGTAGTCTCCTCTTTCTGTGGTGGAGTCTCTACACAGGCGGCTCTCTCTGTGGTGTAGTCTCCTCTCTCTCTGGTGGAGTCTCTACACAGGCAGCTCTCTCTATGTTGTAGTCTCTACCCAGGCGGCTCTCTGTGGTGTAGTCTCCTCTCTCTGTGGTGTAGTCTCTACCCAGACGGCTCTCTCTGTGGTGTAGTCTCCTCTCTCAGTGGTGTCGTCTCCTCTACCCAGACGGCTCTCTTTGTGGTGTCGTCTCCTCTACCCCGACGGCTCTCTCAGTGGTGTCGTCTCCTCTCTCTGTGGTGTAGTCTCTACCCAGACGGCTCTCTCTGTGGTGTAGTCTCTATCCAGACGGCTCTCTTTGTGGTGTAGTCTCCTCTCTCTGTGGTGTAGTCTCCTCTATCCAGACGACTCTCTCTGTGGTGTAGTCTCCTCCCTCTGTGGTGTAGTCTCCTCTATCCAGACGGCTCTCTCTGCCATAGCAATTGAACCTGGGGATGACGTTATTAATGGAGTAGTCTTTATCTTAATGCAAAGTAAGTATGTAGAGGTGTATTCATGGATTGTATGGCTAGCAGGCAGTGCTATGTTTGACCAGAGTTTCCTCTGTGGTGTTTTGTGTTGTGATGTGATGTGTTGTGTTCCAGCTCAGATCTGGACGTGTACTATACAGGAGGTGACAGCCACATACACAGAGGACCTAGCAGTAGTGAGCTAGCAACACTGTTTAGGGTGGAGGAGCTGTTCTCTGCACTGCACCACTCTGGTGAGTCATGGGTTATACACAAAAGCATGGGCACGCATGTAGGCACGCACACATGCAAGAAAGCAGACACACTCACACACATCTATACACACACACACATCTATACACCCACACGGAAATATAATTTATAAGCGTAATGTAATGTACAGTACATGTTATTGTTTTCCCTGTCTTTCCAGAGAAATGTCAGTGTAAGGTGGTGCCTATAGGCAGCCCCAAACTCTTCTGTGCCAACGAGTATGACTACGGTAGGTGGGACATACAGTAATATTAAGAAAGATACGCGTGGGAAAAGTTCCTGGGAAAAACAATAATATTAATCTTAGCATTGTCCATGCATGCTAAAAAGCCAAATGTCTTAATTTGTCTCCTGTGGATCCACCTGGTGTTGTGCTCTTTCTTTTGTCTGAGAACTTTACAAGATATGAAAAGACTTAAACAATAGGAGAACATAAAGCAGAGTTGGTTGTAGATCAAAAGGAGATGTTTGAGGTTAACCACTCCTATGTTAGCCAACTCCCACGGGCCTGATATGCATAACAACGACCATAGAAGTTGGCTATAAAGCACAAACAAATCTGGGACCAGACTGTAGTGAACGATGCCAGCAGAATGGAAAAGGAACCCCCCCCCCCCCCTCCTGTTTGTAGTGGCAATTGAACCGCTTGCAGAACGAATTAGACAGGACCCAAACGTAACAGGTATCAGTGTTGGTAAACATGAATATCAATTTTACTTATTTGCCGATGATCTACTGGCAAGATGGCGGTGACAGACATGGCAGCTTTGCTTCTAACTCTTAAGCAACTTTGCAGTATTTTGTTTTTGGGGTGTTATTTCTTACATTATTAGCCCAGAATGTTTTTTGTGTTATTACATACAGCCGGAAAGAACATTTTGATATCAGAGCGGCGGCATTACGAACCAGGAACACGACTTTCCCGAATTGGATCCTTTGTTCGTACCCCCAGGGCAATTTAATTTATCCCAGAAGCTGCTCCAAGACGCCACCGGCGGAGAGAGGTATTTGGAGTGGACTTGTAGTCTGGCTCAGGAGGCGTGCACGCCATCCACAGCTTCCTAGTATATTAATTGCTAATGTTCAGTCTCTGGACAATAAAGTGGACAAGCTCAGGGCGAGGATCTCCTTCCAGAGAGACATCAGGGACTGTAACATACTCTGTTTCATGGAATAATGGCTCTCTCTGGAAATACTGTCCCCGTCCATACAGCCAGCTGGGTTCTCAGTACATCGCACAGACAGGAATAAAGAACTCTCCGGGAAGAGGAAGGGCAGTGGTATGTTTCATGATTAACCACTCAGGGTGTGATTGTGATAACATACAGAAACTCAAGTCCTTTTGTTCACCCAACCTAGAATACCTCACAATCAAATGCTGACCGTATTACCTTCCAAGAGATTTCTCTTCAGTTATAGTCACAGCCGTGTACACTACTGTTCAAAAGTTTGGGGTCTCTTAGAAATGTCCTTGTTTTCCATGACAACATACATGAAATTAGTTGCAAAATGGATAGGAAATATAGTCAAGATGTTGACAAGGTTATAATAATGATTTTTAATAAAAAATAAAAATGTTGTACTTCAAACTTTTCTTTTGTCAAAGAATCCTCCATTTGCAGCAATTACAGCCTTGCAAACCTTTGGCAATCAAGTATTCTAGTAATCTGAATAGATTTCCCCCCATGCTTCCTGAAGCACCTCCCTCAAGTTGGATTGGCTTGATGGGCACTTCTACCATACGGTCAAGCTGCTCCCACAACAGCTCAATAGGGTAGAGATCCGGTGACTATGCTGGCCACTCCATTATAGACAGAATACCAGCTGACTGCTTCTTCCCTAAATAGTTATTGCATCGTTTGGAGCTTTGCTTTGGGTCATTGTCCTGTTCTAGGAGGAAATTAGCTCCGATTAAGCACCGTCCACAGGGTATGGCATGGTGTTGCAAAATGGAGTGATAGCCTTCCTTCTTCAAGATCCCTTTTACCCTGTACAAATCGCCCAACTTTACCACCACCAAAGCACCCCCAGGCCCTGTTAAGAACTCTTTTTATTTTTTTAAATATTTTTTTATATATATTAACTTTCAATGTGATATTGCCTCCACCATGCTTCACAGAGGGCGTCAAGCACTCCTACAGCATCTTTTCAGTTTTTCTGTGTCTCACGAATGTTCTTCTATGTGATCCGAACACCTCAAATTTAGATTTCTCTGTCCATAACACTTTCTTCCAATCTTCCTCTGTCCAGTGTCTGTGTTCTTTTCTTTTTATTGGCCAGTCTGAGATATGGTGTTTTCTTTGCAACTCTGCCTAGAAGGCCAGCATCCCGGAGTAACCTCTTCACTGTTGACATTGAGACTGGTGTTTTGTGGGTACTATTTAATGAAGCTGCCAGTTGAGGACTTGTGAGGCATCTGTTTCTCAAACTAGACACTCTAATGTATTTGTCCTCTTGCTCAGTTGTGCACCGGGATCTCCCACTCCTCTTTCTATTCGGGTTAGAGCCAGTTTGCGTGGTTTCTTAACATGCTGACCAGACCGGACACGTCGCGTGCGCGAGCGTTGCAAAATACCTTTAGAAATCCATGTTATTCAATTATTGCACCCAAACTGCTGGCAGACGCCAACGAGCATCAACGAGCGTTGAAAGAAGCTGTTTTGCAGGTTGTGTGGTAATACTATGAGAGTGTAGATGCCAATCACCATATAAGTTCAAAGATGAAAAAGCCTGGAAGGAGGAGAGATGACTAGAAACGATTCGGTTGACCATTTTATGTGTGGATTAATTGTCTGAGTAAAGGACCTTGTGCATTTTAGGTAAAATAACAACTCAATGTTTATATCACAGGACAAATTAGCTAGCAACAGCAAGATAGCTAAATGTGACAAGTTATCTAGCAAGTGCAAGCTAACTAGCTAAATTGCCATACATGTTTAATGCTTTTCGACCTGTCCACAAATTAATGTAATTGGTTCAGAGTTTGTTTTGATATTTTAACCTGTGTGTCGTGATCGTGTTTGGTGTAGGGGGACAAAATAAATGTATGCACGATAGCGCACGATGGGCGCAGCCGGTTTGGGTTCCGTGTAAGGGAGTAGTTTCAATTTCTCACACGGAATAGTCTTCACTTCTCAGAACAAGAATAGACTGTATAGACTTAATCAGATGTCCTTACATAAACGCTTGGTATGCTTTCGCCGAAACATTTTTGTGAAATCTGACACGCCAGGTCGATTAACAACAAGCTAAGCTGTGTTTTGCTATATTGCACTTGTGATTTCATGAAAATCATTTTTTTTTTTGTAATTTAAGTTGAATTTGGTGCGCTGCAATTCAGTGGATGTTGACGAAAATGATCCCGCTAACGGGATGGGTGCATCAAGAAGTTAACAAAGCAAATTTGAGGAAAATGCTACCGAAGTACTATCAACACATTGACTGTAGTACCAACGCTGCTAAAATGCTCGACCATTGCTACTCCCCCTTCCGGGATGCCTACAAGGCCCTCCCCCGCCCATCGGCAAATCAGATCACGGCTCCATTTTTCTCCTCCCTTCCTATAGGCAGAAACTCATACAGGAAGTACCCGTGCTAAGGTCTATTCAACGCTGGTCTGACCAATCAGAATGCATGCTTCAAGATTATTTAGATCACGCGGACTGGGTAGCCGGGTAGCCTCTGAGAATAACATTGACGTTTACACGGACACGATTTCATCAGGAAATGTATAAGGGATGTTCCCACTGTGACTATTAAAATCTACCCAAACCAGAAACCGTGGGTGGATGGTAGCATTCGTGCAAAACTAAAAGCGAGAACCACCTCATTTAACCATGGCAAGGTGACAGGGAACATGGTTGAATACAAACAGTGTAGATATTCCATCCGTAAGGCAATGAAACAGGCCAAATGTCAGTACAGAGAAAAAGTGGAGTTGCAATTCAACGTCTCAGACACAAGACATATGTGGCAGACAATCATGGATTACAAAAGGAAAACCAGCCACATGGCGGACACCGAAGTCTTGCTTCTGGACAATTTGAACACCTTCTTCACCCGTTTTAAGAATAACACCGTGCCTCCGACGCGGCCCACTCCCAAGGGCTATTGTTCTCTGTGGCCGACGTAAGACATTTAAGTGTGTTAACCCTCGCAAGGCTGCCAGCCCAGATGGCCTCCCTAGCTGCATCCTCAGAGCATGCGGAGACCAGCTGGCTGGAGTGTTTACCGACATATTCAATCATTAAGCTCGGGGCACTGGGTCTGAACCCCACCCTGTGCAACTGGGTCCTGGACTTCCTGACGGGCCACCCCCAGGTGGTGAAGGTAGGAAACAACACCTCCAATTTGCTGATCCTCAACACAGGGGCCCCACAAGGGTGCGTGCTCAGTCCCCTCCTGTACTCCCTGCTCACCCATGACTGCGTGGCCACGCACTCCTCCAACTCTATCATCTAGTTTGCAGACGACACAACAGTAGTAAGCCTGATTACCAACAATGATGAGACAGTCTACAGGGAGGAGATGAGGGCCCGGGTGGAGTGGTGCCAGGAAATAATTTCTCCCTCAACGTCAACAAAATGAAGGAGCTGATCATGGACTTCAGGAAACACATCAACGGGACCGCTTCAAGTTCCCTCGGCGTACACATCACAGACAATCCGATATTGTCCACCCACAGAGACAGTGTGGTGAAAAAGGCGCAACAGCCACGGCCTGTTCACCCCACAACAGCGTTTATAGATGCACAATTGAGGGCAAAAAAAATAAATCACCATTTACAGCAATCCTTTAAGTGGACCATAAAAAATATGAAATATTTAGGATGCTTAATAAGTGACAACAAATCAATCAATCAATCAAATGTATTTTATATAGCCCTTCGTACATCAGCTGATATCTCAAAGTGCTGTACAGATATAGACAACAAATATATAAAGATAACTTTATTTAATTACTCAACAATATGAAAGCAGATCTAATTAATTTGAATAGTCTTACAGGTAGAATAAATGTTTGGAATGGCTAAAGTTTGCTAAATGTTTGAATAGTTTTTCTAGGTAATACCAATTACCCCACCGGAGACATTCTTTAAACAAGTATACTTGGTCACAACAGACTTTATTTGGCCAAATAAAATGTATATACTAAAAAGGAACGTTTTACATCTTCCTTAGTCTATGGTTGGTTAAAACCATCCAGACTTGGAATTGTATCAACTCGCCACCCAAGGCTTTTACGACAGACAGATAGTTAAATGCACTAAAGAGGAACAATGGGTACATATTGAAGATGTGCATGCTCATCCCCAGAATCATTTTTTGTCTGTTTTCAAAGAACAAAGCTAAAAACATTAACAACTTCATCGTTAAGAAAATTCAACGTATTCTAAAACAACCAATATCACTTCATAAAGTACAACCTTATGAAACAATCCTTAGATAGCTTTTCAGAATTCACTGATAAAATGGTCCTCATGGAAAGCTAAAGGCATAGAATCCGTAATTGACTTGGTAACAGGAAATACATTTATTTCCACGACAGAATTATTAAAAAGTCATTTTTTGGGGCGGCAGGGTAGCCTAGTGGTTAGAGCGTTGGACTAGTAACCTGAAGGTTGCGAGTTCAAACCCCCGAGCTGACAAGGTACAAATCTGTCGTTCTACCCCTGAACAGGCAGTTAACCCACTGTTCCTAGGCCGTCATTGAAATAAGAATTTGTTCTTAACTGACTTGCCTGGTTAAATAAAGGTAAAATAAAAAAAATTTGGACTGACCAATGTAGAAAAAGTTACATATCACCACATTTCTATTTGAAGTCTTTTGGACATCAGAGAAACCTTAAGGGAATCTTATTTGAGTCAGAAAATGATATCCATGTGATAGGTAAGATATACAATACCTTGCAGAGAGTCTATCCAACTGACAATCTCTTAGAAAAAAATATATAAACCATTAGAACCAAGACTTAAAAATAACTGATGTTGACTCAAGACGGAAGGAAAGTGGGAGCATAACTAACAAAATGACAGTTAACAAAAATGTAGGCTTAATCCAGTATAAACTAATGTATAGAATTGACTATACAAGAGACAAAATTCACAAATTCTACAGCACAACAGCAGAGTCATGTGTAAAACTAACAATGACTCAATAATTCATGCCTTCCGGGAATGCTAGAATGTCCAAAAGTTATGGGTGGAGCTAGAAAGTCAGTTGTCAGAAGTATTACAATATAAACATACTTCTAACCCGCCTGTCTGCATATTTCAGGACATGGCTTATGGGGGTGTAAGTGAGAGACCCAATTGGTTGGACGAAAAAACGTATATGCAAATGATATGGACGCTGGAGATGACAGTGTGTGCTAGTGGGTCTGGGCAGGGTTGATGTAGTTGATGTTTCTATGACTTTGTCGTTTGTATGTGTATGTTTTGTATTGTTCATAAAATATAAAATTAAATCTTACAAAAAAAATTGGTAATAATACAGAATTGAACAGGAAATGCTAACAGGAAATGCTAACTCACTGCATGTTTCAGTAGTAAATGGTGCCAGCAGAATTGATTGATTGATCTGTGTGTGTGTGTGTGTGTGTGTGTGTTCACAGTGCTGATGGTGAGGATCATGGCGGCCCGTGATCAGGGCTCCCATGCTGAGGTGGAGGTTAAGGTAAAGAAGGTCCTGTACCACGGCAGCCAGGTGAATATCAAGAAAGGTCACATCACCCTCTACCCAGAATCCTGGACCACCCGAGGGTGCACCTGCCCCCTCCTTAACCCAGGTGAGCTCTTACGTTTTGGCCAGGCAACTGGACCTCGACTGCTTCTTGCCCCAATAGTTATTTTCTCTGACGTCTCTGGATGCATACCTGCCTTGTAGGTAGGTAGGTATGAAAACTCTGAAGGTATGAAAACTCTGAACACCTTAAGCAGATAGGTAACCCCATATATGGGTAAATAGGCCTCACACTACCTTAAGCAGATGGGTAACCCCATATATGAGTAAATAGGCCTCACACTACATAAGCAGATGGGTGACTCCATATATGGGTAAATAGGCCTCCCACTACCTTAAGCAGATGGGTAACTCCATAAATGGGTAAATAGGCCTCACACTACCTTAAGCAGATGGGTAACTCCATATATGGGTAAATAGGCCTCACACTACCTTAAGCAGATGGGTAACTCCATATATGGGTAAATAGGCCTCACACTACCTTACCCATCTGCTTAACTCCATATATGGGTAAATAGGCCTCACACTACCTTAAGCAGAATTGACCCTGCTCTCTCTATTCTACTCCCCCAGGATCAGAGTATCTGGTGGGGGGCCACGAGGACCGGAGGACGGGTCGTCTGCTGGTGAACACCAAGAGCCTGGTCAAACCCTGGAGGCCCAGCCTGGGACGCAAGCTCCTGCACCTCCTCAACAAACACTGTAGCTCCTCCTCCTCCTCTTCAAGGAAGACTGCAACAGAGAGACTGCAGAATGCAAACGTCTTTAGTCTGCAGAAGAAAAACTAGAGCCATGGAACAAGATGAAGAGAGGGATGGAGAGTTCAAAGTTATCCATGTTTTGGTGGATTGCATGAGAAGGACGATGAGCCGAATATAAAGACGCGTGTGAGAGTGTATTTTTGGACGAATGTGGGCTGGACATGGGGATACAGCCGCAGCTTGGGCAATATGGGGAAAGCAGAACTCTTTTGCCATTCAGGGCCTCATTTGCCTGTTTCATCCACAGACGAACGGAACACATTTCTGAAACGATGACCTCCACGGCAGAACCATGATGGATAGTGTTCTGTGCTGAATGGCACTGTGTGGCTCAGTTGGAAAGAGCGTGGCGCTGGCAACTCTGAGGTTGTGGGTTCAATTCCTGCAGGGATCATAAACAAAAACATATGCAACAAAAATGTATGCACTCACTGTATTGCAAGTCACTTTGGTTAAACACGTGTGAGTCTGCTTAGTGGTATATATTGGATGATATAATATGATGACAGGCAGCTGCACAGAGACAGAGTACAGACTCTCATCTCCTTCTTTACAGGAAGAGGAAAATAAATTTCCAAAGGGAAGACCAGATATCCTGAGTGAAGGTTTACTGTCTGAGGAAGATCGATTGATCTGACTTCTCATTCTCATCTTGGATGTTCCAGTCCCAAAGACATAAGAGCCACTGGGCTGGTGTTTAAATCCACTTTAGATTTGTCTCCGACTATAGTTGAAACCAAGACAAATATAGAACCAAGAGGATATTATTAATGAATGTTTTATTAAATGACTGAGATCTCTATGTTCTATCATTAGCCTTCTGATCTATCCAAGGTTTTATGGTTGGAGTCCTGACGTTTGTATCCTCAGTTCCTGGAGTTATTGGCAGTAAACCTGCAGAAGCATCATCGTGTGTGTGTGTGTGTGTGTTGTGTGTGTGTTGTGTGTGTTGTGTGTGTGTGTGTGTGTGTGTGTCCACAAACTCGCTGTCCTTGGCTCGAAGGGACTGAGCAGGCCTTAACAAGTAGTATCTCCTGGAGCGGAAGAAGAGTAGAGAGAGAACAGAAAGTCTGTCTGGACCCCTCTGGGACTAAGTTAGAATTGAACTGACTTCACGTCTTCCCTCACTCTCAGTCTGATTTCAATGACTCTTTGTCAGGTTTATGTCAAAACATGAAACGATGATGTTGTCTACTTACTCACATGGTTTGGTGTCCTCACTTCTATTGCACTCAGGGATGTGGTGGTAAAAACCTCTGAACACCTTAAACAGATGGGTAACCCCATATACGGGGGAAATAGGACTCTATTTTATTTAATTGGGCATAAGTGTGATCTAATCACATTGGTTCACCAGGAATTAATCCTACAGATCATGTGGCAAAGTCAGGAGATGTCCGTGTACTCAGATCTAGAATGGTGAACAGAGTATACTTTAATTTATTTAAATGGGCAAGTCAGTTAAAAACCGATTCTTATTTACAATGACAGCCTACCCCAGACAACACTGTGCACCACACTATGGTACTCCCAATGACAGCCCACCCCAGACAACACTGTGCACCACCCTATGGTACTCCCGATGACAGCCTACCCACCACACTATGGTACTCCCAATGACAGCCCACCCCAGACAACACTGTGCACCACACTATGGTACTCCCAATGACAGCCCACCCCAGACAACACTGTGCACCACCCTATGGTACTCCCGATGACAGCCTACCCCAGACAACACTGTGCACCACACTATGGTACTCCCGATGACAGCCTACCCCAGACAACACTGTGCACCACACTATGGTACTCCCAATGACAGCCCACCCCAGACAACACTGTGCACCACACTATGGTACTCCCGATGACAGCCTACCCCAGACAACACTGTGCACCACACTATGGTACTCCCAATGACAGCCCACCCCAGACAACACTGTGCACCACACTATGGTACTCCCAATGACAGCCTACCCCAGACAACACTGTGCACCACCCTATGGTACTCCCGATGACAGCCTACCCCAGACAACACTGTGCACCACACTATGGTACTCCCAATGACAGCCCACCCCAGACAACACTGTGCACCACCCTATGGTACTCCCAATGACAGCCCACCCCAGACAACACTGTGCACCACCCTATGGTACTCCCGATGACAGCCCACCCCAGACAACACTGTGCACCACACTATGGTACTCCCGATGACAGCCCACCCCAGACAACACTGTGCACCACACTATGGTACTCCCGATGACAGCCCACCCCAGACAACACTGTGCACCACACTATGGTACTCCCGATGACAGCCCACCCCAGACAACACTGTGCACCACCCTATGGTACTCCCAATGACAGCCTACCCCAGACAACACTGTGCACCACACTATGGTACTCCCGATGACAGCCCACCCCAGACAACACTGTGCACCACCCTATGGTACTCCCGATGACAGCCTACCCCAGACAACACTGTGCACCACCCTATGGTACTCCCGATGACAGCCCACCCCAGACAACACTGTGCACCACCCTATGGTACTCCCGATGACAGCCCACCCCAGACAACACTGTGCACCACCCTATGGTACTCCCGATGACAGCCTACCCCAGACAACACTGTGCACCACACTATGGTACTCCCAATGACAGCCCACCCCAGACAACACTGTGCACCACACTATGGTACTCCCAATGACAGCCCACCCCAGACAACACTGTGCACCACCCTATGGTACTCCCAATGACAGCCCACCCCAGACAACACTGTGCACCACCCTATGGTACTCCCAATGACAGCCAGATGTGATTCAGCCTGGATTTGAACCAGGGACTATAGTGACACCTCTTGCACTGAGATGCAGTGCTTTAGACCGCTGCGACACTCAGGAGAATGAGTTTATCCTTCACTATGTAAACATGAGTTTATCCTTCACCATGTAAACATGAGTTTATCCTTCACTGCAGCGCCGATTCCACTCTATACCAGGTTGTTGTTGTTATTGTTGTTGTTGTTGTTAGGGAAGACGGAAAATAACCCCATGTGTGTTTCTCTCATTAGTAAACGACCCAACAATCCATGAATCCCAAAATAAACATGGAGCTACTTAGCTAAGAAAGGAAGGGATGAATTGACGTCACTGTGTCAGATCTGTATCTGGAGAGGCTCGGTACATATTTGACCCAGACCTAGCATGCTTCCCAAATGGCACCCTATTCCCTACATAGTGCGCTACTTTTGACCAGAGCCCTATAGAACTCTATTCACTATATAGTGCACTACTTTTGACCAGAGCCCTATAGAACTCTATTCACTATATAGTGCACTACTTTTGACCAGAGCCCTATAGAACTCTATTCCCTATATAGTGCACTACTTTTGACCAGAGCCCTATAGAACTCTATTCCCTATATAGTGCACTACTTTAGACCAGAGAGCCCTGGTTAAGAATAGGTCTGTGTTGCTGTCTCTTTTTTCTTTCAGATTTGCTCTGAAAAAAGTTAGCATATTGGGTCTGTCTGTGTAACACTGCCTAAGGAGTAGCTAGGTCAGTGCCTGGGCTGAAGAGACATGATGCATTCCTGCACTGTGACATCATCCGAATGCTTCGCCCTTGTCCCAAAGACTTTATTACAAAGGAGTTTACAAGTGGTGAATGGAGCAGAGCTATGAGATCACGAATGAAAAGGGACGTGTAACATATCATCACAATCATTTCACCTGTGTAGCTACATACTGTAACTGTAAGTATTAGTTGTTATTAAAAAAATACAGATTTTTTTTATTTAACTTGGCAAGTCACTAAAGAACATACTCTTATTTTACAATGACGGCCTAAGAACAGTGGGTTAACTGCCTTGTTCAGGGGCAGAACAACAGATTTGTACCTTGTCAGCTCGGGGATTCGATCTAGCAACCTTTCGGTTACTGGCCCAACGCTCTAATTACTAGGCTACCTGATTTGTTTACGGCTTACATTTTCATTAGAATTTACATAAATGAGCTACGATTT
This sequence comes from Oncorhynchus mykiss, assembly GCF_013265735.2. Classification (NCBI taxonomy): domain Eukaryota; kingdom Metazoa; phylum Chordata; class Actinopteri; order Salmoniformes; family Salmonidae; genus Oncorhynchus; species Oncorhynchus mykiss. The sequence continues at coordinate 95,094,729 of NC_048566.1, forward strand.
GCGTTTGATGGCGAATGCACAGATATCATGTGGAATCCATGAACTCCGCCTTTTTAAAAGGACATCTGTATGTCTGCCTATATGTGATACCTGACGTGCATGCATGCATTACACTTAATAAATAAGTCAATGGTTTTTATTGTCCTACATGTTGTAGGAATTAGTTTCTGACATGGTTCAGTACATCTTTCAAGCTCAATTTGAATGTGTATTCCTGTTAATAAGTTGTCTTGTCACTGAAACCACTGAAGTACATATTTTAGTACATACCACTGGAGTACATACATACTTTATGTACTTTATGTATGTACTAATATCGCCCTCCTTTGGTTAAAAGTGAGAATGGAACACTTCTACTCCGGATTTGGAATTGTTGGCTTAGGCATGATCCCTGTACATTCAACATGAATACAATATCCCTTGTACATTCAAACATGAATACAATATCACTTTACATTCAAACATGAATACAAATATACAAAAAAACGAACAGATTTAAAGATGTGCAACAATTCAATTTATTTTTTTTAAATCACCTCAAAATAAATAGGGACAGAGAAACAAAATATAGAAATATAAATAATTTCATAGCATTATTATAGTCATATCACAGGTTATTTTCAAGGCATTGAATATGCTTTGAATGATTAAATAATACATTGGAGGTGCCCACCCAAAACACAGGCAGTCATTTTTGCATATTTAATTTCATTCTAAATAAACAATACAGGAATCAGGTAAGTATAATAAAGAAAATGACGATTATATTTCTTGTTTTTTATTTGCCCTTATTTATTGGCTTGATCCTTTGAAATAATACTTATATTAATGCACGTGGTAAGTAATCATTAACGGTCTCTTGCTAAAACACTTGAAAGGTAGGATTCAAGCAACTTAAAATGACATCACAATAAATAACGTTGCATAAATGTCATCGTCAGTCGAGGACATATTTCAGGGATCGTGTTCATTAGGCACCAAACTGAAAGAGAACGCACGGAAACACAGAAGGACTACCTAGACTTGTCCAATAAGAAACGTTATTAAAGGGACATAACCGGAGTGGAATTTGCATGTGGTGAATAGATCCGTGTTATGGCATCCAATGAACGTGACCCCGATTTACAGTATATCACAAAAGTGAGTACACCCCTCACATTTTTGTAAATATTTGAGTATATCTTTTCATGTGACAACACTGAAGAAATGACACTTTGCTACAATGTAAAGTAGTGAGTGTACAGCTTGTTTAACAGTGTAAATTTGCTGTCCCCTCAAAATAACTCAACACACAGCCATTAATGTCTAAACCGCTGGCAACAAAAGTGAATACACCCCTAAGTGAAAATGTCCAAATTGGGCTCAAAGTGTCAATATTTTGTGTGGCCACCATCATTTCCAGCACTGCCTTTAAACCTCTTGGGCATGGAGTTCACCAGAGCTTCACAGGTTGCCACTGGAGTCCTCTTCCACTCCTCCATGACGACATCACGGAGCTGGTGGATGTTAGAGACCTTGCACTCCTCCACCTTCAGTTTGAGGATGCCCCACAGATGCTCAATAGGGTTTAGGTCTGGAGACATGCTTGGCCAGTCCATCACCTTTAACCTCAGCTTCTTTAGCAAGGCAGTGGTCGTCTTGGTGTGTTTGGGGTCGTTATCATGTTGGAATACTGCCCTGCGGCCCAGTCTCCGAAGGGAGGGGGATCATGCTCTGCTTCAGTATGTCACAGTACATGTTGGCATTCATGGTTCCCTCAATGAACTGTAGCTCCCCAGTGCCGGCAGCACTCATGCAGCCCCAGACCGTGACACTCCCACCACCATGCTTGACTGTAGACAAGAGACACTTGTCTTTGTACTCCTCACCTGGTTGCCGCCACACACGCTTGACACCATCTGAACCAAATAAGTTTATCTTGGTCTCATCAGACCACAGGACATGGTTCCAGTAATCCATGTCCTTAGTCTGCTTGTCTTCAGCAAACTGTTTGCGGGCTTTCTTGTGCATCATCTTTAGAAGAGGCTTCCTTCTGGGACGACAGCCATGCAGACCAATTTGATGCAGTGTACGGCGTATGGTCTGAGCACTGACAGGCTGACCCCCCCACCCCTTAAACCTCTACAGCAATGCTGGCAGCACTCATACGTCTATTTCCCAAAGACAACCTCTGGATATGACGCTGAGCACGTGCACTCAACTTCTTTGGCCTGTTCTGAGTGGAACCTGTCCAGTTAAACTGCTGTATGGTCTTGGCCACCGTGCTGCAGCTCAGTTTCAGGGTCTTGGCAATCTTCTTATAGCCCAGGCCATCTTTATGTAGAGCAACAATTCCTTTTTTTCAGATCCTCAGAGAGTTCTTTGCCATGAGGTGCCATGTTGAACTTCCAGTGACTAGTCAGTATGAGGGAGTGTGAGAGCGATGACACCAAATTTAACACACCTGTTCCCCATTCACACCTGAGACCTTGTAACACTAACGAGTCACATGACACCGGGGAGGGAAAATGGCTAATTGGGCCCAATTTGGACATTTTCACTTAGGGGTGTACTCACTTCTGTTGCCAGCGGTTTAGACATTAATGGCTGCGTGTTGAGTTATTTTGAGGGGACAGCACATTTACACTGTTATACAAGCTGTACACTCACTACTTTACATTGTAGCAAAGTGTCATTTCTTCAGTGTTGTCACATGAAAAGATATACTCAAATATTTACAAAAATGTGAGGGGTGTACTCACTTTTCTGATATACTGTATCTTCTCTCATTCTTTGTCTTCCTGTTCTTCCTGGTTCGAGGCCAGCTGGCCCACGGGAACGTACTCAGTAGTCATCACCCCTGCTCACCACTTCCTTACAGGTGGGCCTGAGAAGGATGGTGTGTTCGTATTGGGCAGTGTAGGAGCCCTTGGTGTCACAGAGAGGAGGGTACGGGTCTATGATGCCCAGGTCACACAGGTTCTTCAGGGCCATCAGGTACTTGCTCTCTCCCTGCCGGTCCAACCAGCGGCGGCAAAACGCCAACGTCCCGAAGTTGTCGTTGATCACGTTGAGCAGATGCTTAGCTCTGGGGAGCCTGCGACAGGGACACACACAGCACAATGGGAGGAGGCGGGGACACAGAGGGGAGGAGGCGGGGACACAGAGGGGAGGAGGGGAGAGCGATAAGGATTATGAGAGCAGTGCAGTAGGATAATCCACATTGATCAACATATCTGTAAAAATGCCAGATTTAGCCAGCTGGCTAATTTGTGTCTGTAGTTTATGGGTTCATTGTCGTATTAGTACAGTAGTATTCAGTTCAGGTGTATACAGTAAGAATCAGCGCGTTGGAAGGGATCAGACTGAACAGGGTCATTCGCCCTCGATTGTCCTCGGTGGTGAATAGAATGACATCTACAGTATAGATTTCTACTTAGCATCGATGTTCAGTATTATCATTCAGCATTAAAATCAGTTGAGGCTCGCACTCAGTGAGCGCCGAGCGAACCCGAGCGACCGACCTTATTGGCACGTGTCCAACGTTGAAGTTTTTCATGTAATGCGAGCAGTCCATGTCACCGTGAACAGCTCCCCTCCCAGTGCTGCCAAACGTCTCGATTGCGTACACCTCACCTTCCTGTAGAGCAGAAGGGTAGAGGAGGACACCGAAAACTCAGCAGATCCTAGAAACAACTGATTGACCGTAATCCATCTGCAACTTACATAAGACCAAAGTCCTTGAAACTGAAAGCCTTTATTGGCAGAAGGAAAAGGGAGAGAAACTCACAGCATTTTTTTATGTCATTGAAATCCTTCTGGTAACGAATGTAGATGTTAAGAGATTATATTTTTCCTTTTTACAAGAATCAACATCACAGATGAGCAATTGGTTTTCCAGAGGATTCTATAAATGCTGATGTCATTACAGTAACTATTTCATCTCTTATAGTATTCATTACAGTAACTCATCTCTTATAGTGTTCATTACAGTAACTCTTTATCTCTTATAGTGTTCATTACAGTAACTCATCTCTTATAGTGTTCATTACAGTAACTCATCTCTTATAGTGTTCATTACAGTAACTCATCTCTTATTGTGTTCATTACAGTAACTCTTTATCTCTTATAGTGTTCATTACAGTAACTCATCTCTTATAGTGTTCATTACAGTAACTCATCTCTTATAGTGTTCATTACAGTAACTCATCTCTTATAGTGTTCATTACAGTAACTCATCTCTTATAGTGTTCATTACAGTAACTCATCTCTTATAGTGTTCATTACAGTAACTCATCTCTTATAGTGTTCATTACAGTAACTATTTCATATCTTATAGTGTTCATTACAGTAACTCTTTATCTCTTATAGTGTTCATTACAGTAACTCATCTCTTATAGTGTTCATTACAGTAACTCATCTCTTATAGTGTTCATTACAGTAACTAATCTCTTATAGTGTTCATTACAGTAACTATTTCATCTCTTATAGTGTTCATTACAGTAACTCATCTCTTATAGTGTTCATTACAGTAACTCATCTCTTATAGTGTTCATTACAGTAACTCATCTCTTATAGTGTTCATTACAGTAACTCATCTATTATAGTGTTCATTACAGTAACTCATCTCTTATTGTGTTCATTACAGTAACTATTTCATATCTTATAGTGTTCATTACAGTAACTCATCTCTTATAGTGTTCATTACAGTAACTCATCTCTTATAGTGTTCATTACAGTAACTCATCTCTTATAGTGTTCATTACAGTAACTCATCTCTTATTGTGTTCATTACAGTAACTATTTCATATCTTATAGTGTTCATTACAGTAACTCATCTCTTATAGTGTTCATTACAGTAACTCATCTCTTATAGTGTTCATTACAGTAACTATTTCATATCTTATAGTGTTCATTACAGTAACTCATCTCTTATAGTGTTCTTATAGTGTACCATTAAGCAATGGTAAGTCCGACCCGACCCACTGGTGTGGGGGTAAGTCTCAATGGAAAAGCACCATACCAGGTGGTGGTGATTCAAGACCCTGTGGTATTAGCTGATAACACTGACACCCTTCCTCTCTGCTCAGATAATCACTCAGTGAGAGCAGCCTCTCGGCACGCCCTACTGACACTCCACCCCAGTGAGAGCGGCCTCTCGGCACGCCCTACTGACACTCCACCCCAGTGAGAGCAGCCTCTCGGCACGCCCTACTGACACTCCACTCCAGTGAGAGCAGCCTCTCGGCACGCCCTGCTGACACTCCACCCCAGTGAGAGCAGCCTCTCGGCACGCTCTGCTGACACCACTCCACTCCAGTGAGAGCAGCCTCGCAGTACGCCCTGCTGACACTCCACTCCAGTGAGAGCAGCCTCTCGTCACGCCCTGCTGAACAGAGAGCACTATGATCACACACACACATGCTGGCAAGCAAGCCTGCACACACAAAGACACACACACACACACACACACACACACATACAAAGAGGGTAATGGCCCTAACCCAACACCACTCACTCCAGCTAAATATAAAACCTTCTAACCTGGCACATCAGCAACTTCATCCATCCCTTCCTGGCTTAGCTGACAAACATCAGCAACTCCATCCATCCCTTCCTGGCTTAGCTGAAAACATCAGCAACTCCATCCATCCCTTCCTGGTTTAGCTGACAAACATCAGCAACTCCATCCATCCCTTCCTGGCTTAGCTGAAAACATCAGCAACTCCATCCATCCCTTCCTGGCTTAGCTGAAAACATCAGCAACTCCATCCATCCCTTCCTGGCTTAGCTGACAAACATCAGCAACTCCATCCATTCCTTCCTGGCTTAGCTGAAAACATCAGCAACTCCCTCCATCCCTTCCTGGCTTAGCTGAAAACATCAGCAACTCCCTCCATCCCTTCCTGGCTTAGCTGAAAACATCAGCAACTCCCTCCATCCCTTCCTGGCTTAGCTGAAAACATCAGCAACTCCATCCATCCCTTCCTGGCTTAGCTGACAAACATCAGCAACTCCATCCATCCCTTCCTGGCTTAGCTGAAAACATCAGCAAAACGTACCACTCAGCAGCCCGCCAATTAAAATGTCCAATTCTGTCCAAACGGAGTTAAGCATTGCAGCTGTGTGTGTCAGGGTGGGTGGTTAATAAACTACGGACCTTTAGCCTGAAACCCCGGATCTGTTTGTGCTGTCTTACCAACAAATGTGGTCATTCTCACACCTTAGGAGTTGGCAAAACAGCACAGACAAATCTGGTACCAGGCTAATTGACCTCTGTGACCTCACCAATATGGTCCTTACCTGGGCAATATATTTAGATCCTCAGGTATCTAGGTATTTCTAAAGATATGTAGCAGGTATCTAGGTATCTCTAAATATATGTAGCAGGTATCTAGGTATCTCTAAAGATATGTAGCAGGTATCTAGGTATCTCTAAAGATATGTAGCAGGTATCTCTAAAGATATGTGGCAGATGTCTAAGTATCTCTAAAGATATGTGACAGGTGTCTAGGCGATATCTCCTTTAGTGAGTGAACTGGTCATTAATTGACTTTGAGTGGTGAGAACTCGAGGTGTTTAGAGATATAATTGCTACTTGATGTTTCCAGGTGGTAATGTGCTTATAAGTGTAATAATGTGATTTTAAAGGTGCAATAATGTGACTAAAGGTGTAATTAAAGAACTGAAGGAGGTGACTAAGGAGGTGTTGGAGTGTGTGTGTGCGTGCGTGCGTGCGTGTGTGTGTGTGTGCGCGCATGCGTGCGTGTGTGTGTGCGTGTGTGTGTGTGTTTATACGTGTGAGATGTTAATCTGAGCTGATCTCCACACCTTGTAACTCTATAGAGATGTTCTCGCTATAACACTTGTATTTATAGGCTACTCTAGGATTTTATTATTTGTATATATAATTTCACTTGAACAGAATGAACCTGCAAGAGAGGAGATGTGTACCTTGAGTGTGTTGTTGCGGACATGATGGAAAAAAAGAAGAGAAGAAGAAGAAGTTTAACAACATTGTACTGAGGTAACATCTGAAAAGGCCTCTGTTCAAATGAGCAAAAGACGCCACCAGTCAGTACTCAGTCTTTTTTTGAACCTTTATTTAGTCAGTTAAGAACAAATTCTTATTTACAATGACGGCCGACCCCGGCCAAACCAGGACGACACTGGGCATATTGTGCGCCGCCCTATGGGACTCCCAATCATGACCGGATGTGATGCAGCCTGGATTCGAACCAGGTACTGCAGTGACGCCTCTTACATTGAGATGCAGTGTCTTAGACCACTGCGTCACTCGGGAGCCCTAATTATCAGTCAGTCTCCAGTCATTCTCTAGTCAGTCGCTAGACAGTACCCAGACAGTACCCAGACAGTCGCCAGTCAGTACTCAGTCACCAGACAGTACCCAGACAGTACCCAGTCAGTACTCAGTCACCAGACAGTCGCCAGACAGTACCCTGTCAGTCACCAGTCAGTACCCAGACAGTACTCAGTCACCAGACAGTACCCGGTCAGTCACCAGACAGTACCCAGACAGTACCCAGACAGTACTCAGTCACCAGACAGTCACCAGACAGTACCCAGACAGTACCCAGTCAGTACCCAGACAGTACCCAGTCAGTACCCAGACAGTACTCAGTCACCAGACAGTACCCAGACAGTACCCAGTCAGTACCCAGACAGTACTCAGTCACCAGACAGTACCCAGTCAGTACCCAGACAGTACTCAGTCACCAGACAGTCACCAGACAGTACCCAGACAGTACCCAGTCAGTACCCAGACAGTACCCAGTCAGTACTCAGTCACCAGACAGTACCCGGTCAGTCACCAGACAGTACCCAGACAGTACCCAGACAGTACTCAGTCACCAGACAGTACCCGGTCAGTCGCCAGACAGTACCCAGACAGTCACCAGACAGTACCCAATCAGTACTCAGTCACCAGTCAATACTCAGTCAGTCACCAGACAGTACCCAGTCAGTCACCAGACAGTACCCACCTCCATTCTGGTAGCTTCTCCTCCCTTGACGATGGGGACAGTCTTGCCTGCATGTATCCTGTACTGGCCGATGGAGTGGCCATT